>NC_080672.1:386995305-387296728 GCF_030247195.1 Topomyia yanbarensis
TGTTGCCCGCTTCGACTTACTGCCCCCATACAATTAATTGCCCATTTGTGGGCCCATTCATCACAGGGTCTGCTGGCAGCAATACCACTAGCCTACGTTCTACCAGGGCTAGCCTACATCCAGCTGAGCCCACATTCGCTGTTCAGCCAGGAGAAAATACCGGCCGCCGGGCTGGTGCTGTTCGGCACGATTGTCACCGTTTCCGGCGCTGCACTGCTGATGCCGAATCTGATTGGCGACTGCAGGACAGGCATCATTATGGGCTACTGCCGGGAGGACGAATTGGCCATCAACGGTACGGCGGGCATGGGCCCGACAACACCGGTGGCCTGCACTACCGAGAGGGCTTAAGGTGCTGTAACGAGAAAGGCGGTTAGGGAGAGCGGGGTTCGATGCATGAGGGTAATAACAAATGCGAGGGTGTTTCGAATGTGGAAAGTACGGTGTGAGCAAAGCTTTTAGATATTAGGTGCTAAACACGGAGGACAGGCACAATTTCTCTTGTATGTACATATCGTGCTCTGTGCAAATGTGCATCTCGTAAATTTAATATGCGAAAACAGCAACTGACTTCCCATTGTTTTAACATTTCCATCACTGATCCCGGTGGAACATACTTTGACAACAAGCGACAATTGTTGCCGAATGCATTATGCATACTTTCAAATGCTTGCAAATGTCGTGTTATCACGTATAGATACCAAAATAAGTTTGCAAGTCTGTCCGATTAGATTTTGATTCACAGTATACAAGAGAGTTTGTAACTGAAATCACAAGCGTAAGGAAGCTACACAATAAAGCAGCGTGTATGGGACATGTAGCAGCCAACTATTATTCAAGCGGTGCGTGGGAGCCTAATTTAAAATTTTTTTTATGAAAACCCGTATTTCATTACTATAGTATACCATTCCGTTGCGGAACTTGACCCCTTTCGACAGATCACAGCCGATTCTTGCCCAACTGGATAATTGAAGAGCTGTATATCAATAAACCGCACTTCATGCACATATTAAATACCCATCCAAACTGAGTTGGCTGTATTAATCAAAATCAAACCAAACCGTTCCGTCAATCAGTTTAGCCGTTCCGTCTATCAGTTTAGCGAAACTTGGTAAGTGATTGCAGATAGTTTTGGAGAAAATCATTGCTTCGTAAAATATTGAAAATCTATATAAAGAGATCGACAGAGAGAACTAATCAAAGAATATATACTAATTTAGTATACTAAAGAGCAAAAGCAAACTAACTACTTTGACGTTTGCGATAAACGATGCAAAAGACTAAATACACACGTGATTGCAATTAGTTTTATTCAGTGGAATATTAAATCGACATTTATTTAATTAATTTGGGACCAATGAGTACATCGTTCGAGTCTAAGATCACACATCATCCAAAATATTCATTTATAAGAATGAGTTCGCTACTACACGATGCAAAGTCAGATGTATATGTATCTAGATTCAGTTGAACATTTAAAATTTATTGAAACAATCAAAGCTTTAAGTACCTGCTAATCTACGAACTACTGTGAAATTTCTAACACAGTTTAAATATTCTGTATAACGACGTATATTTTTGTTCCGAATAACTACAATCAAATGATAAACTTGTTTAGGGAAAAAAAACTAACTATTTTCAACACTTGTGAGAATTGTTTTTTGTATGTCACCAGAAAAATAATGTCAAAAATTGTCTTTCAAACTAATAAATATAAAATAATATTGAAAGGTTCAGCCACAGATAACAGACGTTTAGGCTAGAACAAAATTTCTTCAAAAACCTGTGTAAACTTTCAAATTGATATACGTTGAAAATTCGTGTTTCACTATTGCCATCTGCGCAACTGTTTTCTACACGTGTTTGACAGCTGCACTCTAACTACATTGTAGTGATCACTGCGCCATCTGCAAACGTTTGCCAAACATGTTTCAGACGTCTGATTTATTCGGAATTTCAGTAGCGGGTATTTACACACGATTCAAATCGAGCCTAAACGTCTGTTATCTGTGGTTCAGCTTTTGAACTTGATTGTAATAACTGTAGACTATCTTAGCTATGCGACAGCTGCTTGTCACACATGCAAGTATTTCACTGTCGCACAGAAGAAATATTAAGGGAACAGCAAAAACCAATACCATATCGATGCAAGGTAAGGAAAGATATCGACTAAGTCTTTTCGCGGATAGAAGAATCAAAACGAATACTAATACCAAACACGAGAGATTATAGAACAGTTACATGCTACAAAAAATTCTATTGTGAAACAAAAGCTATATCTAATGAAAATAATGAGTAAACTATATATATGAGAAAACAAAGCACTGATTTCGTACTGCACCAAAGCCTAGATGTAGTTGTAACTGGTAACAGCCGGAGAAGCGCCTGAATACAGGCGCCATACAAGTTTATTATATAGTAAACAACTCGTACGCTATCGGCGCATAGCAATTCAACGAAAATCATTGGGTTCACAATGTTAGCCTATAATTTTTGATAGAAGTAATACTTCTAGAAAATATACACAAACACACGGATTTTTTTTTTCGAAAACCGTTCAAAGCAACATGATGCATTATTCATTTACGACTTTGTACCTTTTTTCCGGAGATGCATCCATTTAATCCATCAGTAAATGTTGGGGATGATTGAATTGTTACAGCCAATGAGAGATATAAGGAATTGAACAGGTCATGTATTTTTCAGCAAATTGTTACGACAGTACACACGAAGCAAAATAAGAACTAGTATAGTAAATATTAGGAAAATATAGCAATGATGATATTTTAATAAAACTCTTGATATTTGTCGAAAACTGAGAAAGTATTGTATTTCAGTATAGCTATATATATTTTAGGCGGAGAGACAAGATTATGAAAATATTTATTAAAAATATCAACTGCATGAATCGGTAGCAATGATAAATGGCAACTAATAATAGAGTAAAACAGAAATAAATATGTGAACTCTCCGCATTGTTTGTTTTATAATCCGACACTGTCCGAGAAACTCATCAAGTTTTTGTATTCGGTGATACTTCAAACTGGATTACAGCCTGCTTTAGAAGATCGAAATAAAATGTAGCTTACTTATTCCTTACCACGATAGATAAACTATGTAAAAATTCATTAAGGGGGTCCCCTACTCTCGAGGCCCGAAATTGAGCTGTTTTTGTTTTCAGGAAATGAGTTGTATCTACTGAATGAAATCTGATTTTTTTTTTAATTGGAAGCTACATGTTTTGACATTTGAATTTTAGTTTTGAAGATCAGAAAAAAAGCATTGACGACCTTGAAACGTCATCGATTACATTGACTTATTATGAAAAGTCTTGGTCGGCAGAAGTTTCAATATCAATGTAGTCGATGACGCTTCAAGATCGCTAATGCTTTTTTCTTATCTTCAAACCTAAAATTTAAAAGTCAAAACATGTATCTTCCAATTTAAAAAAAATCAGATTTCATTCAGTAGATACAATTCATTTCCTGAAAACAAAAACAGCTCAATTTCGGGCCTCGGGTGTAGAGGACCCCCTTGATATATTTTTACATAGTTTATCTATTGTGGTAAGAAATAAGTAAGCTACATTTTTTCGATCTTGTAAAGCCGGCTTCAGTCCAGTTTGTTTTAAAACAACATTGCGAAAACCATCTCAAACTTATCATACTAACGTATTAAAACTGTGAGACAATTTTCAGAAAATTTGAAAAAATTAATTTGCGGCTTTCAGGGATTACCAAAACGAATTAGGTTTTACCAAGCAACATAAGCCTACAAAATGAGCCGGATGAACTTTATTTGACAATTCTCCATGGTTTGTTTACATTGGAGCTACGTGAGTTCGAATGCAACAAAATTGAACATCCGCTGCACTCGGACTCACGCAACTGACGAAGTAAACAAACCACCGAGAATTGTCAAACATGAACTTTTTACATTTCTTATAAAAGAAATGTATAGAATTCGCTCAAACTTTCAAGATTTTTTCCGAGGCCCGGAGGGCCGAGTCTTATATACCAATCGACTCAGCTCGACGATTTGGGACAATGTCTGTGTGTGTGTGTGTGTATGTAACGGACAAATTCTCATTCGTGTTTCTCAGCAATGGCTGAACCGATCTTATCCAAACCAATTTTAAATGAAAGAACTAAAAAACAGTATGAACGCTATTAATTTGTTTTTGATTCTGATGTTTAGTTTCCAAGATATGAATGTTTGAATGCGTAAAAATGGCGTTTTTTGCAGTTTTTTTCAATTATCTGCAGAAACTGACATGACAGAATTACAATTTATATGTTTTTAGACAGCTTTAACAAATACCTTTCGAACAAGCTATAGATTGTTGAAATCGGACTATTATCAAAAGAGATATTAAACATTAAATACGGACGAAAGATTTTTATCATTTCCCATTGCCAGAAATATGACCAAAAACATATAATCTATTATTAACGCCAAAACGGCTTATTTTAGGTCAATTGTATCTTCGGATAATTTAATGGAGGTAATATGCCCTTTCTTTTGGTATTGTGCTGTTGCTGATTAATCCCCCTATGAGTGAGATATTTTCACAAATTTTCTTGGAAGTGATTATATCTAAATGATGCCTTCAGCAAATTTGTAGCTCTTACTTTTGCGAATAACTTTACTGAAGACTTCAAATATCTATTTTGAATACTTTAAAAGTTATGGGTTGTTGTTTGTTGCTTACTCTTTGTTGGCTATTTATTGTTCAATATAGTAATAATCCATTGAAATAAGCCAAACATTATTTCGATAAAACGAATTTTTTATTTCATTTTTCTATCTACAACCGCTAGAAATAATCACCGAACACTTCCAAGTTGTCTGGAAGGAACTTGATAACTTATCAGTGTAAAAATGTTCATTTGTGCGAACCTTCTGACTGCAATTTTTCTAACTTATAACCATCGGATCGATCTGAAACATATCGAAAAAAGAAAAGCGAAATAAATAACCCCAAGTAACGGCATAGCCAAGAGAAGGTTTTGGAGTTTAACACCATACAACCCCCCTCCCCCACCACACCCAAAAAAAAAAAATTGGATTGAAGTTGAAAATTTATTGATGCAGACTGATTTAATTCAATAATACAATAACAATTATCTGATCCGTACATTGATAACCTGTTGTTGTAAACATCATGAGGACTTTTGATAAATTGTCGGAATGGGGTCCTGATATGTAACTGATAACTGATTTATTGGTCTTGATTTCACAGTTGTCTAATAGCATCAATATCAAATTCCTGCCTGAAAACATTCCAATAGAAAATTCCAGAGTTCTGTAATCAATAATAATCCTCAGATTTCTTTTCAAATTGAGCTCGCTTTTGTAGAGATGTACTGTAATAAGGGTCTTTATTTAATAGAAAGTGAAGTTAAAATTGATTTAATGTCTATGAAACATAGAACTGCTCACCAAAACATTGCATAACTTTCAACATTTGCTAAAAATGTTCTTGCCTTTCTCATTCACTCTAAAATTCGTCAATCTAATCCCGACCCGGAGGGCCGAGTATCATATGCCAATCGACTCAGTTCGTCGAGATCGGAAAATGTCTGTGTGTATGTATATGTCTGTATGCGTGTATGTGTATATGTGGAAAAAAAATTGACCTCTGTTTCTCAGAGATGGCTAGACCGATTTGCACAAAGTTAGTCTCAAATGAAAGGTACAACCTTCCCATCGGCTGCTATTAAATTTTCTATTGATTGGACTTCCGGTTCCGGAGTTACGAGTTGAAGAGTGCAATCACACAGCAAATTCCCATATAAACTGAAATGAAAATTTTTCAAAATCAAATTTGTATTTTGGATGCCAAATGACTTTAAAATGCATGAAACATTAAAATGCATGACAAAAATTGACTTTTTTGGACTTTGGTACATTTTTGCCTTTCTCATATAGAATGGTTATGCAATCACTCTAAAAATCGTCAATGATACCGGCCCGGAGAGAATATGCAGTGAGGGGTTGCTACTTAAAATTAAAACTAGTTTAAAATTTGTTAACAAGTTGAAAATTTTCGGCAGGACCCGGATCTTCCGGATCTTTCTCCATAATCCGCCGCTGGTTTCAAGCGATGTTTCAGTATCACATAGTATCTCAAGATCGTAGCTGTCGATCCGTTGTATGTATGTGCAAATCGCACTGAACATGTAATATTCATTTCCACCATTGTATTGAACATAACCAGCCATGGAATCGTAGTCTGGACAAATTAGACAAGCACAATTGCACCACTAGGTGGATTAAAACAGGTTTTTATTTTGGGAATGCGTCGAGTTGAGACGAAAACGTAATATGATTAATAACGAGGATAACACTTTCCGAATGTAGAGAGAAATTTATGAAAAATGACGATTTCCATTCGATTCTAGCAGGTCCTGATCGATTTTGATGGGCATTTGATTTTTGTTGTATGACCAATTATATGTATAGGTCAAATGTTCAAAAACAGTAATTTAAGGTCAAGATAGCATCATTTTGAAACCGCCAATTTCGGAAGTTTAGTATCTTCAATGAGTTTTACAAACGTTAAACAGCGCATCATTTGATAAAATAATTTTGACGATATATCGTCCAAGAAGTATTTATGGTGAATTTTCTCGGGTTAATATTCATGACAAGTCTCAACAAATTCGCTAAAGACACGAACTCTGTTACTATTTTCTGAAAAATTAATTCTGCATAATTTTATAACTTCAAAAATTACGGTTTCGGAATTATGCCGTTTGGACAGTAAGATCGATTTTCACCAAACCCCCACCAAACCGAATTTCTGGCTACACCGCTGACTTCCAGTAAGTAAAAACAAAGTCGTTCTACACTCGTTCACAAGAAACGTCTTCGAATGCTGAATATCTATTATAATACATTAAAACCCCGATTTTATCAGCCAAATATGAACATCTGTTTGATGGGCTCTAGCAGACGAACAAGACAGAATTCGAGTAAATCCTTTCTTGAGCACGTTTTCCTTATCATGGAGATGGAAATATGTAAAGTAAAAAGTTCATCATAATCAGAAATAGTTATCAGACTACATCAAGGGACGGGAAGAATATTTTAACAGCTTCAGTTTATTATAAAGAAAAAAATTTCCCGATTTAGTCAATGTACCCATTTTATCAGCCTAAAATACACCATGAGACTGATAAAAATGGGTCTTTATTGCATGTATTATTCACTGTGTTTCACATTAATAGGTATATTTCACTTTTGGGGATTTTTTTATTGCATCGAACTACAACAATTTTTAGGTAGTTTTCAAGGGGTTCTTCCAAAATTTTGCGAACCTATTCCAATTCGTATACCAATTAATCGGTATACTTAAGGGTTTATATGTTGCAGATAGAGAAAATACTGAATTTTTTTTTCCTACACAATATTACGAAAGCAATTTTTCTTAATAAGTTTGTGAAAATTATAAACTATTTGAAATTTTTAAATAGTTTTATTTTTTATTTAACCGTGATTTTTTTAATAAATAGTGACCATCGCTTCACAACGTAGTCTATTTCTCATGGCTTGCGGTGAGCACGATCTCTCGAATTGCTGAACTGAAAATTATGGAATAGAAATTAATTTTTAGTATTCTTTACAGATTTAACTAGCCGCGCAGATAGCTCTGAATTAGACCCGCTGGTGCCCTAAGACGATTTCGCTAGATTTTCAGAGCACTGTGCACCCAGTGTATTAACGCAAGTGACGGAAGGTTATCGAAAAGTTTCGCGAAAATGAAAATTTCAGTAATGATGATGATTTTCCCAAACGGTTCGTTTTCGAGAGGTTTTTATTTGTTCTTTGGCATTAGGATTAGCGATAATAATTCAAATCAAGGATACTATTGGGAAGTTACCTTTAGAAAAAGTCGATGTCGAAGTAAAATTTGGAACTATGCACGCATGCACTTCAGAGATAGCGTGATATCAGGAGCTGCGATTTCATTAAATTTTCTTAGTTCTCAGTCGCGTTGGAAATTTGAGTAAAGTATAAACTTCAAATCGATTAAAAAAAATCGATTTTTTTGGCTCAGTACAATATATAAATTTAGTTTTCCCACCACAATTTAGATATTTAGATATTTTATGGGCCATTTTTTCGCTTTCCCATTGATTTGGTTTGAGATTTCTAGCACTGATGTTGTCCTATGCTGATTTGAGCGAATCTTTGAGTCCTGCCACTATCCCATGTAATATGTGTTATCAAAAACATCGCGAAGCATCATGTTCTAAATGTTCTCAAACGATATAATTTTTCCGAAGAGAGTGATAAGAGTTATAAGAAATGTCTCATCACACTGTTAGGTGGATTAAAAGCGTTTTTCGTTATGACTTCATTTTTTATATATTATTTTCTATTTGATTATATTGTTTTGTTTACATTACATTTCAAATTTAGTATATGGGATGTTGACTTTTCATCCCTCATTATGAGTTAATTCGTGTCGTCATCTTGTAGCACTCAATATGCGTCTTTCCCCCACCCCCCATCCATCCAGTGGGCAGTGTTGCCACAACTGCATTTACAGCTTTTCATCAATAACACTAGTTTACAAAATAAAATTAAAAATCAGAACTTCAATAAGTAATCTCCATTTTCGATGTAAAATTCTGTGCTAAACCCGAAAATGATGCCCAAAAAATTAACAGTAGAACAGTTTTCAAGTTAGAATGAAAAGGCGGATTTCACCTTCAAAGAGAAAAGTCCGTTTAGTAAAATCCATATAACTTCGGTTATTGCGCATCAATATGAAATATAATTATGTTAAATTAAAGGTAAATGCATGTACTTTTGGTAGTCCGAACATTTTGTTTTGATGCGACTAATGGTTCTGACGTTATTTACGAGTTTGTAGAATTTTTTCTTAATTTTTCCACTTTTTTAACAAAATTGAGTGTTTGGTCAAGTTTTTGTGCAAAATAAAGTAAATTTAAAAATTGTATCTTTAGTGAGACTTATAGCCTGCTAATAACCGATGAAAACAGTGTTTCAAAAATCATTCCAATCAGCATGCGTTGAAAAAACGATAGTTTGACAAATGATTAAAATCCATGATTTCCATGAAAGAGTCACATGAGCAAGCTTAGAGTTTACCGGCGACTTAACCCTTTGTCGACTACCGCAGGAGTCAGGATCTTCTGGCATTAAAAATGCGAATCATCTGAGACTGCGGCATGTCCGTAAAGAGCGTAAAGTAACTTTGTACTTCATGCTGTCGGTTCCGGTTAACTGATCCTGAAATTATTATTATCAGAAGACTTGAATCATTTAGATAAACGAGGTCGAATATTACCCCAGATTAAATGCTCTCAAAGGGACCCTCCATAAATGACGTAGCATTATATGGGGGAGGGGAGAGTTTTGTATTTTGTGATGATGTGTGACGACAAGGGAATAGGAGGTCGTGTCATGCTAGGTAGCTATTTTAAACGGGAATAGGGGAGGAATTCCACGAAGATCCGTCCGAAAATCATTAAAATCGTGACCGACCATCTTAGATTCCGATGCAACTTTGCACGTTTCACCGTCATGGAAGACTAAATATTTTCCACAGGTAATAAGATTATTTTGACTCAAGAGCAACTTTTCAAAAGGGCGTAAACGTTTCTACATGTGTGAATTTCAAAAAAATTTTGTTCGATTACTATATTTTATACATCAAAACTATCTAAAAACGAGTTACAGGGAATGAATACTTCTGTCTGAAAAAATATACACTGAAAAAAATGTTGTCATTTTTCAAAAAAAAACAAAAATTTATGATAAAAATTTAAATTGCGAAAAAAACCATTTTTTTTAAATTTTTATATTTTGTTACCAAAAACCTAAAGAGAAAAGAAATATTTTGAATGTGATTGCATGATGGAGAAAAAATCGGTAAAATTTTTTTTCTAACAATAACTTCGTACATGTTTTTAAATTTCATACTAATTGACATATAAAATTGTAATTTAATTACAGAATATAATTCTAAGCACCATATAAAATCAAAATGCATTTAGTAAAAATCTTCCAAAATGCGATAGATTTCGAGATATTTGAAATTTTGCTCCTTCAAAAACAATTAATTCGTGTAATTATGCTCTTTTTAAAAGTTATTCGCGTTACCCCATCATAAAATGTCAAAAAATTAATGTTTCTCGTTTTAAAGACGTAAAAGCAACTTTTTTAGTGTATTTGGATCATGGAGAAACTTTCAATAAAAAAGTTTTCCTAACAACAACTTTTGATATATTTTTATAATTCTTACTATTTGCAGTCAAAAATACAATTTTCTTTTTGAATATGATTCTAAACGCCATTTTAAATCGAAATGCTCTTAACAAAAATTTTCTAAAATGTAGTAGTTCTCGAGATATTTTAACTTTTGTTTTAACAACACAATTATTTTGTTTTATTACGACCTTTTCATAAATTAGTCGCGTTTCTCCATCAACAATAATAGATTTTTCAAAAGGTCCGTAAACTTTCCTGCAACTTTCTCTTTGGCATCTAGGTGATATTGTGAAACATTTGAAAGTTACATGAAAACAACCAAAATATTATTCAACTATATAGTTTAATCATCAGACCCTATGGTTGAAATATATTTTGGTTGCTTTCATGTAACTTACAAATGGTTTACAATATCGCCTTCATGTCAAAAAGAAAGTTGCAGGAAAGTTTACGGGCCTTTTGAAAAACCTATTATTTTTGATGGAGAAATGCGACTAACTCATGAAAAGGTCGTAATAAAACAAAATAATTGTGTTGTTAAAACAAAAGTTAAAATATCTCGAGAACTACTACATTTTAGAAAATTTTTGTTAAGAGCATTTCGATTTAGAATGGCGTTTAGAATCATATTCAATAAGAAAATTGTATTTTTGACTGCAAATAGTAAGAATTATAAAAATATGTCAAAAGTTGTTGTTAGGAAAACTTTTTTATTGAAAGCTTCTCCATGATCCAAATACACTAAAAAAAGTTGCTTTTACGTCTTTAAAACGATTAACATTAAATTTTTCACATTTTATGATAGGGTAACGCGAATAACTTTTAAAAAGAGCATAATTACACGAATTAATTGTTTTGAAGGAGCAAAATTTCAAATATCTCGAAATCTATCGCATTTTGGAAGATTTTTGTTAAATGCATTTTGATTTTAAATGGTGCTTAGAATTATATTCTGTAATAAAATTACAATTTTGTATGTCAATTAGTATGAAATTTAAAAACATGTACGAAGTTATTGTTAGAAAAACTTTTTTACCGATTTTTCTCCATCATGCAATCACATTCAAAATGTTTCTTTTCTCTTTAGGTTTTTGGTAACAAAATATAAAAAATTTAAAAAATGGGTTTTTTCGCCATTTAAATTTTTATCATAAGTTTTTGTTTTTTTGAAAAATAACACAACATTTTTTTCAGTGTATATTTTTGACAGACAGAAGTATTCATTCCCTGTAACTTGTTCTCAGAGAGTTTTGCTGTATAAAATACAGTAATCGAACAAAAAAAAATTGAAATTCATACACGTAGAAACGTTTACGCCCTTTTGAAAAATTGCTCTTGCATCAAAATATTCCAATTGCCAGAGAATATCATGGAGATTCATACAGTGAACACACTTGCAAAGTTTCGTTCGAATCGACTATGGTCATATTTTGCGGTCGGCCGGTTTCTCATGGAATCCCTCGGGTTAACTTGATGTCACGACAATCTTACTCGTTTCACCTAACTAACATTGCTTTTTTATTTTTATTTTTTTAATTTTTGCGGGTTCTAGGGGGGGGGGGGTACTGTCAAGCTACGTAATTACCAGAGGGAATTTAGAGGTTTGTGACGAAATGCTACCAGGGGGGACGGGGTGTTAAAAATCGCTCAAAAAATGCTACGACATTTATGGATGGTCCCAAAACTCTTCATTTTATTTATTTTACAGAGTTGTTACAGAGAATCCCTAATTTATTTTTAAACAAACCCTAGATGGAGACTTCTCGGAACTCAAAAATTTCTATTTCACAAAAAATTTAATAATTTTCGCAATTTTCATCGGATTTAAACTGATAAGAGCTTATTTTCATTGGTTTTTAGCAGGCTTTAAGTTCCATCGGAAATATGATTTTTTGAATGGCTTTATCTTACCCAAAATCTTTATATTTCTTTAAAAATGAGGAAAAATTAAGGAAAAAGATCAACAAACTCATAATTATAACGTCTGAACCATTAGTCACACCAAAACAAAATGTTTAGACGACCAAACGTACATTCATTCACCTTTAATTTAACATGATTATATTTCATATCGATGCTCTTTAACCGAGGATATAAAAATTTCACTGAACGCACTTTTTATTTTAAAGTTGATTTTTTTAGTCCAGCTCGAAAACTGTTCTACTGTATATTTTTTGGACTTCATTTTCGGATTCAATACCCCACAAAACCCTAACTACATAAAAAAATGAACACCAGCTTACTGCTGAAAACTAGCGTAACATACTTTTAATTTAATTATCCTTCAGTTAATTGAAAAAATGGAATAATGAAGTTGAATATTTTTTTCTTTCAATTTTCATATTTGCAATGATTTTGACACATGAAAATGAAATGAACGTTTTTCGCATTTAAGTAGTAAAAATCACCTTTAATTCTAAAAGGAAATTCACCAACAAAATTAAAGGAAAAACACCATTACTAATCAGGAATCCATCCCATCTCAACCGGTACAGAGATTTTAGGAACAAAATACCCCAAAACCCTAACTTCGTATTTTTCAAGAAACGGATGTATTCCTATTCAAATACTAAGATTGCTCGCTTAAAAAATGTATGAGCTGTAATTTTCTAATGGCTAGTTCGAAAGTTCTAGCATTTTATGTATTTTTCCAAACTATGCTAAATTTAGCATCTGGGCTAACTTTGACACTTCGTTGCTGTTGTGCTATCTTATGACAAGCGCCATTTAGCACATTTCGAGAAAAACGATTTTTAAAGTTTGAGATTGAATATCTTGAAACTTATAAATGGTAAAAACAATTCAAAGAAGACAATTAATGCTTCTATCTATTCTGTATTAAACTCTCAAATATTACGAAGTTTGGTTGACTATGTCGCGAGTTTTCACTATAAATGTAAACAAAAGTCGCACTCACACGTGTCGTAGGCGTGTATTGATGACAAAATTTGTATGGCGTGTCATAATTGTGCATGGAAAATTTTCCATAGAAAAAAAGCATCAACTATTAACTTTTATTAATATCTTCGGCTTTATTCGGCCTAGAAACAATCGGTGAGATGCATTTTGAAGGAAACTGAGCAAGCAATCTAGAAAAAATAGTATTTTTTAATTACAGTGTTGCCAAACATGAAATATTGCCAATTTAAAAGCAAAACTGCATATTCCTCGCAATACATGTATTTTTATTTTGAAAATTATTATGCCATTGTGTTTCTCAGACATTTTTACATATAAAAACACCTAAAACTTCTACATTCCTTAATCGAATCCCAAGATACAGTGATTTAAAGCAAAAAACTGACAATTTCCCATCACTTTTTTCGATATATTTCAGTAACCAAGCAAAATTTCAAAATTCTGAAAACGCCATTTTGTAGAGAATTTTCAAATTAATAATGTGGCATATCTAACACAGTTTACCCCAAAATGGCGTTTGTCATAAGATAGCACAACAGCGACGACTTGTCACAATATGAAATGAGGCTTTGAGAAACACACAAAAAATCGCAATACTCTTCACTAACTTCGAAAGCTTTACTTTCAAAAAGTTACAAAATACGCCTAACTGAAAAATATTAGTTGTTAATTTGGTAGAAAATATTCCCTGTTGGACAAACAATGGACGTTCGCTAAAAAAAATTATGAGAAGGAGTCTTATAAAACAGACTGGAGAAAAATTCATTACGAATTTCCACAGAAATCAAAAGAGATACGATTTTGAAGAACGAATGATAAGGTAATCAGCCTAATTTGGACCCTTCCTTATTTTGGACGCTTTTCATACATTTGTCTACTTTACTGCCAATTCCTCCAAATTCTTTGGTGTGATGATGACAATTACATTCTTTGGGTTGTGTTTAAGTCTCAGTATTATTAGTTCATCTTTAAGTTCTCCAAATTAATCGAAATTCATAGTTGAGAAAATATCATCGAAAACGATTCATAATTCCACGACGAATCAGTACAATTAATTGTTTTTCAATAATTGGATTGTGCGTTTTATGTATTTGAAAAGGTTCGTTTGTAAATTTTTACTTTGAAATTTCAAATAAATAGTGTTCAAAATATGTCTTAAAATAATGGTACCAAATTATATTAGACGCTGCTTATGGATTTTATTTCTTAGTAACAGTACGTTTTATCATATTAGAATAATAGAAATTAGAGCAATTAAATGTTTATTATGTTTCTCTATTGTAGGGTAATAAGCAAAACTCGAACGTTCTGACAGAGAGATTTTCCTAATAATGACATTGCTAAGCATTCGTTAAGAAAATAAATCTAGTTGTGTCCTTCTCAGGCCAAGGAGCGGAAAAAGACCATGGAGCGGTATAGCATGAACAACATCCAGGTACAGTAACCCTCCCAAGACGCCAGAGCTCCACCCAATAAAAACATATTGGGCAATCTTCAAGCGGATCTTCAAGAAGACGCGAAAGACAGTTGTCAGCGAGATACAGTTTAAGGTTAACTGGCGTTCTGCGGCGAAGAAAGCGACCAAGGAGGCTGTGAAAACTTGAAGGACGGTGTCGAACGCTTGTTGCTGACTTGGCAGAAGTAGAAAGTAGACTAAATGTTTTTTTTTTGTTTTTCAGTCAATGCACACAGATAAGTTTTTCGTTCGTTTGGTGCATGCAGAGTACCGTTACCAATGTCTTTGATGGCTAGGAATGGACAGGTCCAGGAAAACCTATAACATATGTAATATTTCAAACACTTTTAGAACTTTGTATGGCGCATATTTTTGCTGAAGTAACAATGCTATTATCTCGTTTATTTGAAAAGTTATGAACGATTTTTGTTGAAAAATACACCATCATTAAAAATTAATTATTTTTTTACAGAAATAACGCTCCCGCAGTTTTTTCATCAAAAAATAGAAATGTTCCGATATTTCAAATGAAATTAAAAGATTTAAAATTCATTTGCAATCTTGAAAGAAATATAGCTTTGAAAAAAACCATTTTTTTTGAAAATCCCCTGTAACTATGCAAACAAAAGAGATAGAAGCTTTATTGCTTCGGCAAAAATGTGTATTTACAAAAGTTCAAAAAACCTCTAAAAGTGAGTGTTAGCGAGAAATCAACATATAAAAAGATATTAATAGAAAACCAATTTTCCAAGAGCCACCCTACCTTAAATATTGCAAAAATCATAACACATGACCCATTAGAGATAGCCATAAAGTTTCTTTGGAAAAGTTGCTTCAAATTGATTGATTTACAATTTTATAGAATATTATGTAGCTGAATTTTACATATCTAAAAAGTTGATACTTTTAACACCCTAACCACAAGGACCACCCTAATTCAACTAATAAAAAAATCGGCAAGAAAGTTCTAAGAAAGTTCCCCGAAGATATTATATATAAAAAACTAATGGTTTAGGCGCACGCAAACAGTTTTGTTTTCCTACATACAGCTTTGGGACCATAGTGCATTGTGTGCGATGTGCATCTGGGAAGACTGGTGAAGAGGGTTGAAAAAAGAAAATTATAAATTCATTTATTTATTCTTCATGAAAATGAATCAATGTATTCGAGGCATTGGTAGAGTACTAATGATTGATTTTCATGAAGATTTTTCTAACGGTGTGGGAAAAAACTGCTTTTTTCGTTTTCCAAGAGGGCCGCTTTTCCACGCTTTCTCAGTTGAACCTTAAGCGGAACGAAAACACGAATCGAGTACCCCTATTGTTACGCTATCATTTGATTCATTGCGTAGAACAAAGATGGCCGACGCTGCTCTAAACAACGGTTTCAAACGGGTAAGTGATAATAGAAACGTGGCGAAAATAGGCTCATCATCTTATATTGAATAAGTGTTTGTGTGATATTTGAAAATAAATAAAATATTGCAATTATTTTATAAATACAATTTATTGATTTCATATCATATGTGATATTTTTACAAACATTTTCAATTTCATACAAAAAGGCATTGAAAAAAAATCCGCGCAACCGGAACCATGGATGCGCCCATTTGCTTACATGTCTAAAAGTATATCAATTAAATCACATTCGCTTGGTTCTTACTTTGTGTTTGTTACTGATCATGCTTTTCCTACAAACTATTAACGAAATTGACATCGTAGACGTACAGTTTTTTGTTGTTTCCCAATTGCATCATAATTGTGGCCCTTGTAGCACATACAGCCGAAACCAAATCAGGGGCCCTGTTCTCACAGTCACGTCCCCTAGTGTCAAGAAAGATATTTCCAGGCAAGTCACTAAGTGACGTGACTGTGAGAATTGTTCAACCTTACAAAAGCATCCATTTATCTTCTAATCCTTAACAAATAAGTAAATTCTTTAACTCTCCAAACAATTTGGAATACTAATTAATTTCGTACCAAATTTCTTCTCACTGACTGCCAACAGTCGGAAGAAAGTATTCCGGTGTTCGTTAGTTACTGTCTAATTCTACGCACGACTAATCACGCTTCACTTCCTTCCGTTTGCTTCCAAAATTTGATACAAAAGCAACAACAAAACATTGACCATGGTAGTATTAGCATTACATACTGTATGATTAAAATTACTCATAAATAGCTGTGCTCTTGAAGCATCTAATAATTTAAGAAACGTATTTCCATCGTATTCTAGTGTTTTCCAATTCATCACAACCTTTTTGCTTGATTCCGTTTTCTACTACATACTGATTAGTATATTTTGGGAAGCGTGGTACCCCGCACTGCAGCACTGCGTTTTTGTCCCCATCTGGGGGGACAAGCAGTCTGACAAAATGGGGGCCCACCGAATAGCTCCGCACACTCGTGCTGCCTAGCCTAGTGCCGCCGGAAGAATTGTATATGCAACTACTTTCCATTGCGGTTGCCTGTTTGACTCCTGGTTTCGCAGACTCGCACGCTGCGCGATAGAAAACAAAACTAATATAATGAAAATGAATGACAATGATTTGTAATAAATATATTAGCGTTAAATGAATGTCTGTCGGTGTTGCATTTCCCCGCCTCCTAACGAGAGAGATCGCATGTCCCAAGGCGCACGGTTTTCGAGTGGCTTCTTTTGAAGTGTTTCAGGAAGTACATCAATCACGATTTGTTGAGTCGAGCAAACAATCCATGCTTGGATGATCTCTCGTTCGATAGATTTCCAACTCGTCCAACCTTTGCCACTTGGGACTACCCGGGGAACGAATGTCTCTATAGAATTAAAATTTTGGCAAATTATGCGGTATTTCCTTGCGGATACGTTTTACACTTAACAACTAATAATATTGCGGTTCTCGTCGTCACGGCTTGATTCGACAGCTTTTGGTAAGCCTTTTGCCTTTGTACCGTAGTGTTTTCGTTGTTTTTTTTTGTTGGGTCATGTTTGTCGGAGTGACCGTGAGTCCTGTAGTTTTTTTTTTTTGTTAAAATTAGCACACTTAATTAAAATCACAATCAAAGGGATTTAATGGAAATCGCCACCCTACACGTAGATTAATTTGGCAGCCTGTACTCCGTCCGGTAGGTTTTGAAGAATCCTGTGGCAGACAACGGAGTCGCTGTCTCGGTCGTCGAAGGTAACCCGTGATGATCGTGGGCATCCTCGTTGTGCTTCAGATTAGCATAAATCTGGTGGAAGGTCGGCATCCTTTCCTGACCGATGGTCATCTCCTTGATATCGTCGTCTTTGGGCAGCGTCGAGTGATGAGTTTCATCTACTGGGGTTCCATCGGGACGCAGACGAACCACCATCGGGCCGGACAGGAAGTTTGTGTTCTGCTCAACCGGGGCAAGGTTGTCAAAGTTCATCGAAGCAGCTCCCTGATATCGGTCGAAAACTGAGCTTCCTACCGAGGGCCGATTGTTTTGCGGTGCGGCAAATTGCAGATCCTGAGCCGAGGCAGCATTACTGTACTCGTCGTAGATTCCGTACGAATCACCGTTGCTGTCCTGTTTTCGGTTCTGCTGGCCATTCGGTTCATCAAACAGTGGATTATGATCGTACTGGCCGCGAACGATCAGCGCTGGAGCTTGCGTCGTTGGGTGGTTCTTCTTTTTACCCTTCATGGTGTGGCCGTCCATCATGGCGTCCCAGACTGGAATGAGAGAAGCAAAAAAAAATGGGTATTTATTAGTAAAATCATCAAACTGGACAAGCCAATGAATGTATATATTTTTATTAAGAGCCGATTAATCATGCGCGCTGTTCGGTACCGCGAAGAATGGGTAAAATGGCAGAAGAAAAGTTCGAGGTCACTTCCTCGAACTTTTCTTCGATCGATCGATCGAATGATCGTGCTGCTGACTTCCTGGTTTGTTCGCAGTCCGCTGCAGCGAGATTTACGCGACTTGCAACAGGCAGACGATCGGACGTCATCTTCGATGACGAAGGTTAAGCTATGTTGGCCCCACGGCTAAGCTCTCGATCACCGCATTGGAAGCGGTAGGAAAATGGCGATGAGCTAGACACCTAGTGGAATTTTTTTTAGATCGAGTAGAATGATAAAAACTTCATCATTTAATTTAGAAACGACAGGTTTACATATATTTCTTGAACAGATTTAAAAGAATTTTTTGGACCAATTGGAATTTGCAAGAAATTTAAACGATCACAACACTTTCTTCAACGCGCAAAGCAAGGGTAAATTGTAAACATGACAAGGGTGTTCATAATTATAATCATCATTTTAATTCGCCCGCATTATGATCTCTTGGGACGAAACTGCAGTGGCAGCGATGGTACGTAGGGGGCAGTGGGGTCAGTTTCTTTTGTCCTAGATTGTTTAAGGGAGAAACAAACGAGTTAAAACAGGTCGCTATCGGTTATTGTCTATCTCGAGATAATCTAGCACTTCGTCGAGTTATTGCTATATGGGAAAGACGAGAGTACGATCGAAATAAAAACAAACACGTAAACGTTTTCTCACTCGCACTGATGCAAATTAGATGGGCGCGAAATTCAATGCACAGTCCGGTAGCGCATGGCTGAAAAGTCGCGATGTGGACAAGATTCGCAATATATTCTAAATAGTTCGGAGAAGAAATTGTCTTTTATGCGGAGCATTCATTGTCGTTAATACACCCAAAACAAAAATCTCTTACATTAATCGCAAAAGACACTCACTTTTTTGTATTTCGTTTCCTTGACACGGCTCAATGCGTTAGCTGAACTGAGCCGGGGATATTTTAATATTTACAATGTGTAAATGAAAATAAATAAATCCCATTTATTTATATGCCGGGTCTTGTGGACGCGTTTTGTAACCTCGGGTAAAGATTTTCTTTCTGAATGGAGATCGATTAGCTGTGTCACCTGTGTGGTAGCTTGGGAATCACTTTGTCCGCTTACTCTCAATTTACCGTTATCGTTCATGCTATCCTCGCTGTTGATGTTGGCTAGATCTTTCACGATTAACTGGTTTGGTTCTATTAAACACTTTTTTCTAATGTCTTTTAATTCTACTAACATAGTGGAAACACTGAGAACTAACATACAAGTAAAGTTTTCAATGTGTGTAAGAAATAAAAATTCGGTTTTGAAATGTCACCGGCAAGTAGCAACTTATCACTAGCTGGCGCTACGATCGGCCAACAAACGCTATACGGGCGTTGCGTGCAAACTTGGATACACTGGTGATTCATGTATGCGATGTTGATTTTCAAAGTATTTTCATTTAAATGTTTACACACGTTTTTCAGGACAGTTTGTTCTAGCTTATACGTCTGTTCTCTGTGGTGGAAATAAAACAGAAGGTATCAGAAAGAAGTGTTTAATATAGCATTCCAAGAAGTCGTGCAAAAACAGAGTTTTTTTAATTGGTTTGGTTTATTGGTGGAACCTACGGGTCACGATCATATATTTTGATATGAATTTTATCGTTGGTACTAGCTGTTGATTTGGAGGTAGTAGGTGCATCACAACAGTCGGCAACGCTGTGCATAAATTCGGTTGTTCCGACGTTCATTGATGTCCGAGCAGCAATTACTGTTTGTGATTTAGTTGATGAGAGCTCTGTGCTATGGGTTTATTTGCATTAGATGTTGTTTTGTTAAAGGATTTTGTGCATAGTTTTCCGTAATGTGTCTTCTTCTTACAGAACTGACACATAAGGGTCTGTCCTTCATATGTGCACAGTGTGATTTGAGTTTAGTAACGCCTTCTATTTCGTATTGAAAGTTCAGGTAAGAAGGAATCATTTCGTCACTCGCATTCTCACTACATGAATGGCGTTACAAATACGTCTTGTTGGACTAGAATTGTTTGCCTGTTCCGCTATTTGTACCACGCGTCATGCAAAATACAAGTAAATGGGCCGTTGTAGCAAAAAGGCCCGGTGTGACAAGTGCGCAGAGGATAATTGAGATGACTCTTGCATTGGGAATGCTGAAAAGTGTATCTATTGTGGGGAAAGTTCACATAGTCTATTACCATGCCCGGAGAATCTGAAGCGTTCTCTTAAAAAACGCACTAAGCACTATTTTGCAAAAATACTAAAGCGATTTACGCCACTCACCACGACAATTCGTTATGCTCTCTTGGCTCAGGAAGAGTGCGACTCTGATGATCCCCATGTGGAGATATCTATTATTGCTCCTAGGCCGAAGCACAGCCTCTGGTGATAAAAAATTGAGATGAAACAAGGAATTTGTAGCACTTTCTGGAACCAGGTCACTGATACACAGGAACAAATCTTAATCTGATTCTTATATTACATGTAAGAAAGTTTCTTGCGAGCCGCCGCGACGCTGAATTTTGTTGTAAATTTTAATAGGATATATTGCTTAGTGCTGTATTTTGTTTCTTTATCTGTTTTATTATTATTTGTAATTAAGTAGAGCTAGACTAGTTGTAAGAAACAGTCTGTATGGCACAAACTGTCAAAAACGAAGGAATAAATACACATTGTAAGAATTCTTGCAGGTTAAGCTTACGAATCTGGCATTAATGTGATTCTTACCGGGTACATTTTGGTTGTCTTTTTTCTTCATTTCATTATTATTTTTTTATTTGAGGGAGGATCTTCAAAAAAGACCACTTCCCACTTGGCCGTGGTATTGTCGGATTCCTACTGCAACTCTGTCTCCAGCAAGCCTACCGACGAAGTAACCACCAACAAAACTTCTAGTAGTCTCATGATGAAACTGGTTGTGGGTTTTGTTCCTATAGAAGACTCCCAAAGAATATACTGAGAATCATAAGAAAACCGTGACACTTAACAGCAATACGACGATAAACTGTATTTGAAAAAGAGTCTACTAATGTATCTAATAAATCCTGAAACCCTTTCAAACCAACATTTGTTGAAGGTCTAAATATGAAGAATGGGTAGATAATAAGTGCGGCTTCGAACCTGCGTAACCGTTTTTTTATAGTGAATTGTTTACATTAGAAAAACCCTAGAAAGAAAACTGCGGAGACAAAAAAAAGCATTTTTGGCAACGTATGCCCCGTCTTTGTATGGCAACACGTCCAATGTCCAAGGATAGGAAATGTTCGATTGGATTCGTTTTTTGATTCAAAATGGAGTCTCCGCAGTTCTCTTTCTAGAGTTTTTCTAGTTTATATCCATCCACCAGTTCTCAAAGTTCTCAAAAAGATGCCGTTCCGGTCGAGATCAGAGCTGCCATTTATACAGACCAGGTACAGAATACAGATTTAATACAGATTTTCAATACACAATACAAATTTATACAGGTTTCTGAAAATTTCAATTGACAACGTTAGTGGCGGACACTTCCTGCAGCCGTCTTTGTTAAGAATAGCCATTTCTTCAAAAAAAAATTTCAACTGAACCATAACAGTTTTTTTATTAAAAAATTAAAAACTCTCGAGCCGGAAAATATATAGATTACTGCAAAGTACTCATTTTAAACGCCTTTTTAATGTTTGAATTTATAGTAGACAATACTTAAAACTTTTAAATGCGCATCAATTATCCAAATTCTTTGTCTTCGATGAATACAAATACATACAGATTTTTTATGGCGAGGATACAGATTTTGAACAAAATCATCTGACAGCTCTGCTCAAAATAGAAAAAAAAAAGTTCAGGGGTTGCATTCCGCACCTCCAAATAAAAGGTTTGTTGTATACAAGCTTGTATGAAAAAGTCTTTTTGACTTGATTGCATAATGCTAACCGTTTTGAAGATTTTGTTCACCTACATCTGCCTACATGCAAAATTCATCTTGCATTGGGAAAACTGAATACACACCATTCAACCGTCTTAAAAGGTCCTTCGAAGGTTCCAGAAGCAGATGACATTGAACCACAAGCCAGAAGTTGGGCGAATACCGGGAGCAACTAACAAAAATACCACGAGAGCACTGATTTCTCATTTCAATTGGAATCTGAATTATCCTTCGCGGACTGTGACCAAAAACTTTTTTTCGAAAAATGTTATTCGGACGGCTTAAATAGAAATGATCTGAATTGAAAACGTACAAGTTGCCGAACTTCCCAAATCGGCACGAATACCAGCAAAATGTTGCCAAAACACGCGCTTTGAAACTACACGACTCAGCTAACGAAATACCAGTGCTGGGTCATTGGGAAACATCAAAGTGGACTTTAAGCAGTAGCCAGGACATTAATATTCCACGAGTACGAAAAAGTTCGTGCGTGTTTGACCGTTTCAAATAGAAAAAGCTGTCATAATTCGCTTCGAAGTACTTGAATTGGCAGGCCATATGCGCTTGTGGCAGACGGAGTGAACCATTTGGGGCCAAAGGCACCATAAACGGTGAGGTTGGCAAAACTGAGTGCTTCCAAAAACAAAATTTGCCGTTTTTGAGACAGCACGACCGAAAACCGAAGTTTTGACTCGATTTGGTTTACTGGATTTGTCATGTGTCAAATATAAATTATCTTCTAGATCAATTGTTCAGCTCACATTTTTGTGTGGGTATGAGGTGGGATTATCCTCATATTCAACAAAACCGTATAGAAGTGCTATGTGACTAATTCTGAAAGGAAAAAAATGGTGTTTGAGGAATGATGATTTTTCTATAATGCTTGGGTTGATAGTTCTACATTATCTCATGACTGATTCTCAGTCCGTTACTAAAATCATGATTGAAATTGAAGGGAAAAATTAAAACCAACTCAAATACGCAATATTTCATTAGTTTATTAGATTTTCATGCCACACAGAAAACTTGAACAACTTGACCGCACTTTCTGAAAGACGGAATATTGCATGACAAATAAACTAAACGTAAAACGATAAACAAGTCCGCTCGAAAGGTCACAGCTTAAAAGTAGAGAATCCGTGGATACGTCGCCGTGTAGAAAAGTGGTTATTCCATCCGCAATCAAACAAATGTGTCACTTTGCAAACCGAACTCACTGTAGCTTAGAAACGAACGCGCCGCCATTGAATGAAGCCATCATCATCATCACCTATTCAATGCCCAACCGCGTCATAGGTCAATGCAAGGAAAAACAACACACTTGCCAATCAATCACCGGTCTCGAATAGAACTCGCATACCTTCCAATACTCGCAACCATCTAATCCTCATCATTTCACAGACACTACCTTCTCGAAACTTCCTCAATCGAACTGACATTGAGCCCCGGGCAGACAAAAGTAGCCGCTTTTGTTTTTTTTTCCTATCTCTACTTTAGCTTTCGACAACGCGCCACTTTTGAAGCCGCCACAACACGCCAGGAAGTATTGATTGGTATGCTCTACTCAAGCAGTGTTTAAGCTCGAGCCCCACAAAACGGGTACCGGTCAGAACAGCACAGAGAAAAAAAAACACCGAAGCTAGCCTCAAATTAAGTCATATTTACATCTCAAGACTCACTTATATCATGGGCACCTCGCTGGTACGGGTCCATCGAGTCCAAGTGGGACTCGTTCATATCCTGCAGCTTGTTGATGCCGTACATCAGCAGGTTCCGTTTGCACATATTCGTCGGCATGTCCTGCGAGTTTTTGCAATGGCCCGACACCTGTTTGGCAAACATCGAGTACAGGTGTGACATCTGAAAGTGAAAAAGAGCAAACAATCCGAGCGTCAGTTGTTTTGTTGTACCATACAACAATAAGCATACTAGGCTACATACTAGGTAAGGTGCGGGGAGGGGCGGAGAAACGCGAAAGTGAGTGTGACGATCAGTCGACGCGTGCCTACGCGTGACTTGAATGCTACGGGCGACGAACCACGTTCGCGAAAACAAAGACGTCTGGGCTGTGGACGGCTGGCTGTCCTGCTGTAAACACACAAATGTCAAGCTTCAACCCTGGCCCCGTTGAGGGGGCTCTGTCGCTGTCGAGACCCATAGTCTAGGCGAATGAAAGGGAAAATAGTCGAAAAATTTGAAATGCTAATTTGCTATTTGAAACGGGTACGATGGTGAAGAACAACTGATTGACTTCAAACTGTACTGATCTCTTGAATTTGTAAGAAAATGTAAACTAAATGTTTTTAACATCCCGGAAGTCGTGCAATGCACTTAGTGCACAACATTGGAAAATTCAGGCGAAATCGTCCTACAGCCGCATGCGGTCGCCTAATTGTAGATAATAGCCATCACCGAAGGGTTAACGACTTGGTCGGTCTTTAGATACTAGTGTGTCCAAGAGTAAAACTAATGCTATTATTTTTAATAAGTTGACAAAAACTTTAAAAACTATAGTTCACAGTACACAGTTGCACTCTCCATTTACAGTTTTCAGTAAAGTTTTGTGCGAAGATGGATCATGGTTTTAACCGAAAGCAACATATCAAGAAGACTGGTAACTCTGCCCTGAATCTGGAGCAGTAACTACAACACTTTTTCCGGGTAAAGGTGATACTTTCTATAGTGATACACATACACATTTTTACTTTTACATTAAACTCCCTTCCGTCATACAAAAAAGGCGCTGTAACCTCTGTCGCTACTCATTTGTGTAGTCGAAAGAAAGAGATGCCAATCTTCTTTATGTGCAGTCTTCGTTGTAACCCTAACTAAGGTCAATAATTGCGATAATATTCCTATTTTAGTTGTTTGACATTACAAGGATCGCCAAGACAACCAATAGTAGCTGTTTTATCTTTCTTGAATAAATTATTACTGGTATATATTCTGCTATAATAAAACGAAACAGTAGTAAAATAGCAATTATCTCCTTAGTATTCAAATATAGGTTATAAACATCACCATTTATAAACAGTCGTAACTCTTTGTTTATGTTTGTTTTTCTCTCAGCTAGCAATCAATAATGCTAGTTATTAGAACTATTCCATTTTAGTACTACGACGAAGGTGTCATAAAACTTTTGTTACTTTTCTTGTGACTTAGCTATGATGTAATATTCTTCGGAATCAAAATCAAAAGAACTAAATGAATCTGGTTCTGCCCACCTGTTCTAGAACTGCATTGGTAGCTCTGAGACAGAAGCGAGTGATTTATATTTTTTATTCTGTGTTATTCGGACATTGGGTCATACGCGGCTTTTTATTCTTTCCTAAAACAGGCTGACGTTTACGATACGTAAATTTTGTGGGAAATGCACAAAATGGAAAGGTATCTACATTTTTCTATTTGTACTTTCGCTGTCATTTTTTTTTCGAACGAACCAGAAGTTGAGGAAAAGAAAAAAATCATGTGGCGCATTTACCACGTGCTTACAACTTTCGTTTCAACTGTTTTTTGTTTATATTACATTCCGCAAACATGGCCACACCATAATGAATTTTGAAATCAAGAAACCAACACACTAGCAAATGTTACTAAATGTTCCCACCTATTCGATTCTACTTCTGGAGTGTTCTGAACCTCCGTTTCTAAGTTGATTCACCAGCCATACATTTAATATTTTTAATAATAATTTTCGAAAAGTGCGACAGCGCATATATTTTTTTCTGCATTTAACTGACGTGTCAACCTAGTGGACACATTGAACAAGTTGAAGTTTGTTTATGTCTCTGTTTACTGATGCGGTGGTATGCATTCCATATCCGCTGTAATTTTCCCTTTCAACCGAATCGCATGAGTAATTTTTCGCTTCCTCGGCAGTATCAGTTTGTGGCCAGAAAACAATGAGCGAGTAATTGATTTACTTTAGCGTGTATGTCTGCGCCCATCTGTAAAGGTGCAATGAACTGCACTCCGGATGGAAAGTATAGTTGAGAGTGAATTTGTAATTACTCTTAGCAATTCAAACTGGCTTGTATAAATCCTGTTGATACAGTCGTGATTTTATGGTTGAACCACCTCTTCGTTTCAACTAACGAATCTGGTTCGCTAATTGGAACGACTAACAGAAGTAATAAACTGCCCAAAATATTGTCAGTGAGTGTCAAAGTGAATTTGACATGAGATTTAGTCAACTGAGCTCACGATACTTTATAAAATTCATCTTGTCTTAACTTTTATTAAAGATTCTTATATATAGCTTCGTTAATCTAAAATCAATATTAACTCTTCAAAAGGGCTAAAGAGATTTTTGTAAACAAACTTATTTCGCTTACTATTCCGCTGCCGAGTTGATTTTCATGAGAAATACACATGAATCAACATCTTTACCCTTGGTAGAACATATTTAAATTTTTTTCTAGGTTAAAATTATAAAGAGAAATCAGCAAAACAAAAGTTAGTTTACAAATCTTATTAGCCCTATTCATAAATTGATATGGAAATAATAGAAATAAATAACGGTTATTTACCACTAAACTCCCCTAATAAACGCTGCGTGTTGTACTTGTATTTGTTTTGAAATGCAAAGGAGTCGCTGAAAAATGATTTCTCGAGTACTTTTTCAAATTGGCATATCTAACAATGAGAGACTCTTTTTGTTTACTTTCTCTTCTTTATTACGATGCCACTATAAAGCTTCTTACTCATTTTACATATAAAAACTCATAGTAATTAGGTAATCCATGAGACGCTTCTGATCAGCTGATTATTTCTTGTTTGACATTACTCCGAGGAGTGCAACGTCCGACAATATCGTTGATTCGATCCAACATGAAACGAATCGGACTAACGAAAGGTGTTTGTCGGACGAGTTTTTCTATTCGCAGGAGTAGACTTGTTGACAGAACCCACCGCTGGATTGTCAAACAAATGTCTAATTGATTGCCTAATACACTTGCGGATGTAAATACCGCAAAACTGGCAACTAGAAAAACAAGTATGTTAAACTAGCATCACCCAAAAATGTGCAAGCTCCAGGAGCGGACTCAGAAAAAAATTCGGAGGGGGTCCAAAATTTCGATTTTAAAATGTTCATTGTAAAATTCGTAATATGTAATATCCTCATTCAATTAAAATCGGTTCTGGTTATCAAATCTGGTTTGGAATGATTTTGAACTTAGAATGAAAAAATAAATAGAAATTATTTCAAAATTTCTCAAGAAGTTAAAAATTTTCGGGGGGGGCCCTCCCCCTGGATTCGCCACTGGCAAGCTCGAACGTGCTCGACTGTATTCGATCATTTGTTTTTGTCAAAATAATTGTTCAAGTCAATATACGAATCAAAAGAGAAGTTATACGTTTGATACTGAGCAACAAGAAATTAAGAAAAGCAAAACAAAATATCCAATTGCTTAAAAAACACAAAGAGCATAATTGCTTAAAAAACACCAAGAGCATAAGTAAAATGCTTTTTATGCAGTTATGTAGAACACAATAAATATCTTTCTACATAACATTGTAAAATATTAATACGAATATGAAAAGTGAAGACTTCTGTGAAAAACAAAACACATTTTTTTAAATAAAATTGCAATACTTGTTCATGCTCATTTGGCTCCGAATTGTAATAGTTTCTTTGGCTCGATAAAAGTTCCTTCGCTGGTCTATTACTATGAGTGCCAACAATTTTACAGTACAGATCAAAAGACGGTGATTTCGTCTTGCATATTATGCAAAGAGTTAAGGGGTAAATATAAAAGCGGCCGAGTTATTGACAGAAGAGAAAGTAAACAATGAGAGACTCTCATTGTTAGATACGTCTATTTGAAAAAGTACTCGAGAATTTATGGTTCGTTTAATAGAAGCAAAGTCAACATATCAACAAGACTGGCAATTTGGCTAAAAATCAGTCCGAATTTTTTTTATCAAAGTGAATTTCGACAGTTAGTTTATACGCCCTAATCATATGTTTGTTGAGAAAGTTTCAAGAAAAAGTAAATTCGATGTTTTAAAACATAGAGACACGCAGAGAGAATAACAACATGGTTTACGACGCTAATGTATCTGTTAGTTTTGGCATCCAAAATTTTTTGTAAACTTCGAATGACTTTTAAAATGAATGAATGAATCTGCCAAATGACAGTTTCCTTGAATTTTGAGTAGATTGAATATTTTTGTTGATTAACTAAATTTTATGTGAAAATGCCATTGAAATGCAATCGATTAAAATGGTCAGTTTCTCCTGATTTCCTAAAACTGCCAGATAAGTGGGTTAAATTTTCTCGACTTGCTTCCAAATAAAGTGTGACGGAAAACTTTCCATTATGTTAAGACGTCGCATTTATCAACCATGCAAAACCGGGGCTAAAAAACTCGGCATTTAAAAATTGCTAAGAATATAGTACATGCATTTCAATAGATTTCACTCACTTTTTATTTGGATCGCAAATGTTAGAAGTATGTATGTATGTCTGTATGTGAGTGCAGTTTTGCTCTTCGTCTAGTCTCTAAACATTATAAAATGTATTTGTTTTAATTTAAATCCCAACACTCCTTACTTCCTAGAACCACCATATTTGATAGGGGAACGCTGTTGAACCGTTTGATGTTGGACACCGCTCGTCTGTGTTAATTGCCCCCTCCCACACTATTTTTACAGCAAACGACAGTTACGGAGGCAGCCTATAACAATAAGTTTAAATAGCCTACCGCTCACCAGCATCTATGTATTATCGTTACAGTTGAAACCTGGAAAATCCAACCAGCAACAATCGTTTTTTCTCTTGTTTTGTGCTAATCCATGACGTCGGAAGTAGTGCGCTTTATAACGCATAATTATACGAATAAAGCGCACTACTTCCGACGTGATTCGATTGTTTCGCAACCAGAAAATTTTAACCAAAGACGAAAAAATAAATTTAAATAGAAAGACACGCGGAGAGAGGAGCAGTAAATTTGGCTGCACGGTTTTCTAAGTTATTTTGTCTGCTAGTTTTGGCAACCAGGAATTATGTGTGAACAGCGAGCGACTTGAAATTTTAATAAATACTTGACGAATTCCTTTTTTTAAATACATCGCAAAATACGCCATTTGCGTTTCTGGGCATGTGTACATGCTTTTTGTAGCACTAAAGAACATATATTATAAATAATGCAGTTGATGAGTAACAAGCAACATTGCCGCACAGTTGGCTACTTTACTGATGGCATTGATATTTATGACGAATGTTATGCAAGCATAATTACATGCTTTGCTTTTTATTTCAATCTCGTTACTTTCCTAATCCGCCATATTTGTTTACATTGCTCGTATTGAACCGTTGTTTTGGGTTCGATTGGAACTTTTGGCTTCAATATTCGCGCATCTCTATATAAGTCACATCTCTGATTTTAACCAGCCTAGTCGCCTTTCCGTTAACTGGGTGAGAACAAAT
The DNA here is from genome assembly GCF_030247195.1 of Topomyia yanbarensis. Lineage (NCBI taxonomy): Eukaryota > Metazoa > Arthropoda > Insecta > Diptera > Culicidae > Topomyia > Topomyia yanbarensis. The sequence continues at coordinate 387,025,071 of NC_080672.1, forward strand.
GCGATTTGCGGATGCAATGAAAGGGCGAGCTGAAATTGACTTATTATTTTTTGCGCTTCGCAAACCTGACGATAAGCAATCCGTGTATTCTCGCTTGTTCTTTGTTTGTTTAGTGTACGTTATTTGGGCAGCAAAGTAAGGAAAAAATGGGAATGTGGAAATATACTTTTAGTGATTCACCACTGATTCTTCCACGAGTTTGTAGTTTATTTGGGTACATACTGAATCCAAAAAAAATTATTATTATTGCAAGATAGTTTTGGATGATTAAATGACGCGGTATGGGCGTTTTAGGGATGGGTAGAGCGGCAAAAAATGACGGTTGCGGATCGCCAAAATGTTGCATTTGAAATAACTCCCTCTTTACCCACAATATTACCAGCAAGTTGTAGGCAATAAACGCATTCGAGTTGGCATATAGTCCCCCGATAGTATTTCGCAATTACCCGGTCAAACCCTGTTAAACTCATTCCGGAACCGGTTCGGATTTCTGAATGGAGTCATTATGGATTCCAAATCAAATGCAACAACCGATTCCGACTCAGACTCGGTTGTTGCATTTGATTTGGAATCCATACTGACTTCATTCAGGATTCCGAATCAAATTCCGAATGGTTTGACCGGAAACCATTAAATTAAACCCGTAAAGCAAACTGAATCAAAGTGGTACCGGTGCTTTTCTCTTTCTGGAGGACCTGCCGAAATAACCTTGCTCTCATTCACAGCTAATCACCAACGAGATCGAAGCTAAGATAGGGGTTCTACCACTGGCAGCTCACCGGGCTGTCCCCTGGACAATTCACAGAGTTTGAGTGGATCCGGAAATTATTCGACCTCTCCCCAGGAAGGTTCCAATAAAAGAGCAAAATACCCTTTTACACCTAACTGCAGAAAGAGAACACAGCTGACACAACCGTAATTTTACAGCCGATTGACAGTAGCTGAAAGCATCTGCCAAATTACAACAGCAGGCAGCATCGAAGTATGCCGCGAAGAAAATTGTCAGAGAACGCTAGAGTTAAAGCTTATTTACTCTTGAATACGCTTATAAATTTTTTCCGCCCTGTCACAAAGGGTAGGGTGACAAAATAAAAAACTGTAATAGTTCACACAGCTTAATTGACTGTAATTAAAACAATTATATTCTCAGCAGAACACTTTATTTGAAATTTCGATCAATTTGATCATAAAATTTAAAACTACTATTCGCTGCCGTTCTTATACGTTCTAATACGAATAGAATATTCAGCATAGACACTCAGGCTCAATGAACTGGGGGAAATAGTTTTGTGAGGTAAAGCTGAAAAGAAAACATGCCATAAATTTTAAATAAAATTGTGGAGAGTAAGGTTCAGTTTTAGAATTTTCTGTTTCAATTTGCATAACTGTTATAAATTACGAATCTAGAACTAAACCTCTACTGAGCATGCCCTTACCATAGATTGGTGTATGATGAAAACCTGAAACAGGGATGTTTCTTCATATATTTAGATGATTTTACCCATAGAAACTTAAACCGACTTTATAAACAGGGAAAGACTCTCAGAACGAGCAACAAGTTACTCTGTGATACACAGAGTTCTAAAAAAATCCAAAACCCGAAAGGACCGCATCACATAAACCGTATGTATAAATTACCTGACGCTGGAATTAATACCTGTTGCTACTATTTATAGATTCGTGTAATTTTGATGGACAATTATGTTTTTTCCACAATCTCTTAAATAATTTAGGAATGAATCATACAAAGTAAAAGTTGCCTCAGAGGAACCGTTTTATAAACATCAAGATTTGCTTTATTTCTGCTGAAAGGCTTCCGATCTCTATGAAAAACTGTGCAATCTACCAAATGCCGATCACTCATTCGTTAAGCTCGTTTAATTTACTAACTAATGGCCCAATCCCGTTTTTGTTCGTGCAACCACGCTCAAACACCACATGAGTTCAAACGTCAAACAATACCGCCATGCCGTCAATCCTAACAAATGAAAAATACCCCCTCCTCAAAGACAAGAAAAAAAAAATTGCCTACTCGCCAAAAAAGCCAAAAGGTTCAATCACTCTACGATCAGATCCTGCTTCGTCGAATACATTAGAGTACCCCCATTAGTGAAACTTGTTTTTTTTTCGCACACCTTAACCGCTACATTTCACACCACACTACCTCACCTTCCGAACCCGGAAGATTCACTTCAGGGTCATCCCTAATACTTAAACTCTCCTTCAACGGTTCAACCGCCGGTGCGGTGGCGCAGCGGAGAAGATGGCACACGGACCCGAATAATCCAAAGCTACCACCAGCCACCCGAAAGCCCTCTTGCCATGGCACGCGGATCTGACCATCATCGGATTAGCTTACTTCAATAAAATAGTTAATTTTATTCAGCGCCAGCATGTCGTCCCGGAACGAAGAAAAGAATGTACGCGAGGAATTCGCGAAAGAGTGTTCTTTCCTCTACGCTTTCATCAATACACCATTAATGCGAATCCAGTTCACGGCGAGGGGATAAGTTGTGCGTCTTAACCTCTTTTTATGGCAACGTCATAATAAAGGCGGATCTTCGGGACGTTGGCTGGGTCTGCTGATCGCAAACACAAGCGAATGATAAGTGGGGAAGACGCCTGTCAAGGTCACCCAAGGTTATCGAAGTTTATGAATCTCTCTCTCCGTTTTGTTGTGTTTTCCAGCGATGCATAAACATGAGTTTCGCCGCTGAAGTTCACCATAAATTATAGATCCAACCGTTCAGATCGATCGCTTTATGTAAATGCACGAACTGTGGCAATCTTCCGAGATACCAGAGTAGTTCTGCTGCCTTACCCCTGTTCCGTACAGCAAGCGGAACTCTCCCCGATCGACCTTTTTTATTGGTCGATCATTCTGAATAGTTCGCGATCGGTTTAGCTAACCGAGATGGGCGAAGTTGTTGATTTGAATCTCTACCGGTTTTTTTACTCTCTGTCTCTCTATGCGGGCTGTAGACAACCGGCTGTCGTGTACTTCCTCATGTGGAATCCCAAGGCACTAGGCTGTTTTGCTATTGGTAGAACATTGATCGTGACGGCGATGCTTGGCGACAGCAAAAACTAAAATAGAATTGAATGCCCATTGAATCAACAAATGGCACTAATTAGCAGGAGGGATTTTTTGCTCCCACTCTGCCATTACGTCATTCAACTGTGGTATCAACTTGAAATTCCACGTTCTGCCTGCCTGTAGATGTAATCAGCGAAGCTGACTTCTTCCCTGACGACGTTCGATGTGACGAGGGCCGTGACTCTTAGAACTTCCTCCGTTTGTTGTTGTTGGATTTGTACAAAAGGGTCCGATTGACGGATGGAATAAAACGAATCACTTAATAAACCCACACGGTGTTCTTCCTTTCCTGTTTGTTCGAGATCCGAAAGGTCTACGCGTTGGTTCAAACGGGTTTTGATTGAATCCAAGATCAAGTCTCAGCAACAGGGGTGAATCATTGGCGTGATGACATAGAGCAGCGCATATTGCATGGAGTCTTATAAAGTTTTTGAGGTCAGACAGGGTCATTGGCGGCAGTTTGTTTACGTTTCCTCGCTACATGATGATCGAATCTTGTAGATGATGATCACTCGTATCTTTTAAAATCAATCGGGGATTCATCCCATGGAAAAAAATACTTCTTTACTTGTCGAAGTGAATCATGATAATTATTGAGCTAAAATGTTAACCTAGGTCGTAATTAATCTACAACGATGCAGCCGCAGTAACACTATCACCACAGTGAACCTCTCCAAACAATGCTACAACATAAAACCGTTCCACTGATAGATCGCCACCGCTAGCGTGAAGTTTTTTTCTACAAGACACAATTTGCACACGAAAAAGATTTACATGTAAAGATAACACTCATTTCAAGCAGCCGACTAACTAACGTCAGTGCTCACCGTATCTCCTAGACAATTGGCAATGCAGCCGTATTACGTCCGCGAGGCCCATTTTCTCGGAATCCCACATTAACGCTGGGAGCCGGTCTCGATCTGTCTCACACAAAGTGGACGTAAAAGTTTCAACCTACCTTTTCACCCCGACTCAGATATTCCCACATGGGAATCGCGGAACCGGAACAAAACGACAACAGGGTCGCCACCACAAGCACCACACCGAGGGCAGCACGTTTACTAAACGCCATTTTTCAGCTCGAACCTCACTTCTGGTTCTGAATGTGCAGTGTCCACTTGTTTGTTTCAACACAAATTTTAAAAAAAACTCCCACTGCAATCTATTTACCACTGCTGCCACAACTGTTTTCCCACCAACAATTTTTCTTTGTATGTTTGTGTCTTCCAGTGGGCTAATCTTTTTCCAATCACTTTCTTCACCTTTCTCACGGCGAATGAAACAATCTTTTTTTTCCTAGTCCCCCCCGATCAAATTTTTCTACCACTCAAAACAAAACTTCACTTGTTTTTATGTATATCTCAATTTGCAAAGATCACTCTCTCTTGAACCTTCGCACCGAAATCGCACTTAGAAATGCTGTTACTATTGCTTCCAACGTTAACACGCTCAGATATCGTTCACGAATAAACAGTGCCGCCCGATTGGGTTCCACTTTATATACGACCGGTGGCTTCGTAAACCATGACGTCATATGCCGACTGGCAGACGCCGCATCAGCATCGGTCGTCGTCGGTTTCGCCGTCGCCGACGTCGCCACTATCGCACTCAATCGCACCTCTTTCTTCGGACGGTCTATGCGTCGCCGGCGCCGGTCGGAGAACCGCTGCTGGCCTTTTATTATTGGTATTATTGTTGCTGTTGTGGTTGGTAGTTTATTTACGCGAAATTCTTTCGCTTGCGGCGATCGCGATCTATCGCGGACTTGATTTTAGTTGTTGTTGTTTCTTTTTCTTTCTTCGTGGGTTCGAAAACAACAACATTAGTTTGGCGTTGGGGGCACGGAGCTTATGTTTTCGATTCTGTTGGCGCTTCTGTGCATCGCGGAAAAAGTGTGCTCGTCATGTTCAATTAGGCGTCAACGACGCGCCATTTTTTTACCAGAAGGATCCCAATGCGCATAAGCATGATAAGTGGGTGTACGGTAATAGGATTGATCTAAATTACAATTCAAAGCAAGGACGGGTTGTCTATCGATTTCGATTCGGCTTGGATTGTTTATTGACATATATTTGTACGCAGAATTAGCATACCGGAGACAATTGTAAATATCGGAGAATATTACGTGACGTGTTTGTATGCACGACGTTGTGAACCGGTAATACCGACCCATTATTGGTTCTACTGAATTACCGGTACTGAAGAGAAGTTAATACACTGAAGACCCGTTTTTATCAGCTCCATGATGAATTTTAAGCTGTTAAAAAGGGGACATAGACAAAATCGGGACATTTTTTTTCGTTCTTTTTTAATAAACCGAAGCTTTTTAAATATTCTTCTATAGCCTCGTAAACCTTTCTGATTATTTAGTTTAAATTTCACTTAAGGGGGTCTGACGGTGCATAATTTAAAAAAAAATATCTTCGCAAATTTCGGATCTCTAAGATAAGAAAAATATGCTCAAGAAAGGATTTTCTCGAAATCATCTTATTGCGTCTGCTAGAGCCCATAAAACTAACAACTATCAATTTTAATATGAGGCTGGAAAAATCGTGTCTTTGCTGTATCGGTATTTTTTGTGCTATGCAAAGCTTATGAAGATGAATACCTCGAAACATGAAATGTACAGACCCGCTACATAATATCGACATGCAAAGTAGTCTCAGAAATTTAATGTGAATAACTACCATTTTTCTTGGCGAAATATTTTAGTTGTTGCATTCATTAATCAAAAATATTTACAACGGCTTGTATAAGTTCGAAACTTTTATATCTGACTCCCTGATAGTTTGCCGATTTACATTGAGTGGCGCAATAATTAGTGGGGTAGAATACTACTTTAGACGCTCAAAGCCTCTAATGCCCTGGATATGTATCATAAATATTGAAAAAATATGTCCCAAATAATGTTTGATAACCCACGAAGCGGCAGATGGCGGCATCAGGAATTTTCTTTGTGACTAGTCACGGTGTGTTGTAGAACAATTTTATTCGAAAAAATCGGCGTCGCTAAAACTATGATAGAATGGGCTTTTCCCTTTCATTTGAAAGTAAAATTAAAATATTCTGTTGGGGGCTCCAGAACAACTTTATATTTTAAAGTTTTTTTGTTTGAAAACTTAGGTTTTTCAATGAAGCTGGTTCTATCTATTGCCCCTAGGTAGTACTTTAGACATTCAAATATTACCAAAAGTGAGAATCTGATGGACAATTTCATTGCGTACAACTTTGTAGAAAACGAAATCGCGATCTAAAATCGCCAGAGAAAGCTATTATTTTTTTTTTCAAAGTTTCAAGATTCACACGGGGCCTATTGGTTAAGAAGCTTTATTCCAAAAACATTTGTAAAAAAATGGGTTGCCTTATTTTAACAGTGTGCTCAGAAGAACCTGAATGCTAGCAAAGTCCCACTTTTAAGCGGAAAAAACATAATTCCAGATTCCACCGTTTTATGCGCACCAATGATATTTTAGGAGCAAGGAGATATAGAGAAGAGTAGATAAAATTTGAACAAAATTAGTACTCTTTTGAAAGATGCTGGGTAACACAGCAAAATGAAACAGTTTTTTTTCTGTAACAGATATATTTGTTTCTTCTTTTTTATTTCTTCACTCATTCTGGAGTATGCTTGATGTAATCTTGAATCAACTATTTTGCTCGTTAGCATCTTGTGGGATATATTTGGCCTAAATTTTAACTTTATAATTAATCAAACTCGATTAGATATTCAGTCATTTGATTTGATTTCGATTGAGAATCCTGATTGACAGTTTCATGAAGGATAGAAAAATAATTCGATGACATTTATGTTCAAGTTTGTAAGTTTTGGGAATCGATGTACATTGAACAGAAATCGCAATAGTAAATGAGAGATAAAGGTTTTGTCTATTGTACGAAGATAGCGATCTCAGTATAAAAGTAGATATAGAAAGTATCACCTTTACCCGAAAGACGTGTTGCTGTTAATGTTTTCAGATTTTGAACTGAACTGGTAACTCTGTCTTCTTGATATGTTGTCTTTGCTCTCATCTCATATTATGAGGGAAATCTGCAATAAAAAGCCTTGTATTACTTTAAGAATTTATTGAATGCATGGTCCAGCCTGATATTTTCTTGTTCGTTTTATGTTGTGATCCGTGTACAACGAGTAACGACTTCGGAATTTCATCTTAAAGGAAATTATGAAACATGGTTTTGTTCTTTTTTCTAAGATAATGGGAAGTGTGTTCGATTTGGAAATAAAATTTGAGGACAAGCAAAAATCTGTATCTATAAATTCTGATGAAATGAATCTACCCCAAAAGATAACAAACATGGATCCAAAACTCGAAGAGCTTTTTTTCTTTTACAATCATCTTTCTTTTAATGTTGATAAAGACAAACAGGATTCTCAACCCAAAATTGCAATAAAGTCCGTCGTTTATTACAAATACAATAACTCGAACTGTCTACTTTAGTCCATTCAAATATAAAACTTTGAATTTAAGCCAATTGTATTTTACTAGGCAGGATAGGATCAGGAAGAAAGGTCATTCTAGTTTACATTAGCTATCCCCTAGAGCGAAAAAAGAAATGAAAAATGCAGGATAAAATCCGTTACCACATTAATCAACATCTTGAAAAGGCATAAGATTATCGAATAAATTTGGTCAACACCTTTTCAAATCTCCTTGTTCATAAAGTGTCATTTTCGCCCAAGACCCGGAGAAATCTGAAAATATATTTTTTCTTCTGAGAATGGGACTTTGTATACATTGAAATTTATCTGAATTTACAGTTTCTTTAAACCCAACATTTTTTTGTAAATCCTTGTTAATCGACTTTTTAATCCATAAGCCCCGCGCACAACTAAAAACTGATAATAATAACTTTCTCGGGTGATTTTATATCGATTTATAGAATTCTACGAAGTTATAGACAATGGGATTGTTCATCAGATTTCCACTTTTAGTATTTTTTGAATGTCTATAGTACCATTTAGTAGCAAAAATGTGAATTAATTTCAATAAAAACTTAAGTTTTCAATCAAAAAACTTTAAAATAAAAAGTTATTTTAGACCTCCCGACAGAATATTTTAATTTTACTTTCAAATGAAAGGGAAAAGCCCATTCTTTCATATCCCGAAGTTTTACAGATGCCGATTTTTTTTAATAAAGTTGTTCGACAAAGGCACCGTGATTCCGGATCTTTACGATAAGTGAAATAGGCTCAAGAAAGGATTAACTCGAAATCAACATGGTTCGTCTGCTAGAGCCCATCAAACTATCAATTTTCATGAGGCTGACAAAATCGCGGGCTAATAAAATTGGGTCTTCGCCGTATCGGTATTTGATGTACTATGCAAATCTTATGAAGATGAATGATTCGAAACTTGAAATGTACAGACCCGCTACATAATATCGACATGCAAAGTAGTGTCAGAAATTTAATGTAAATAACTACCATTTTTCTTGGCGAAATATTTTAGTTGTTGCATCATTTAGTCAAAAATATTTACAACGGCTTGTATAAGTTCGAAACATTTATATCTGACTCCCTGATAGTTGGCCGATTTACATTGGGTGGTGCAATAATTAGTGGGGTAAAATACTACTTTCGACGCTCAAAGCCTCTAATGCCCTGGATAAGTATCCTGGAGTATCTTGAATGAAAATGAGCATAATTTTGACAAATTTTATTTTTTTATGGATAAGTAGAGACTGATCTAGATCAGTTCTATCTTTTTACAGGGGCGTCCTATCAAAAAACTTTCTTCGGTAAAGCTGTTTGTTTTGATATTTTTTACATATGCATCAAATACGCTTAGGGGTGACCGGGGCTGGTTGGCCGAGTGCCTTTTATGAAAAGGCTATTATGCGCAGTACCGACATCTATAGTGATTTTGGTTGGGTATCAGGTCACCAATATACCGATGTAATTTCAGGTGTTTTGGTGGTGTCGTTTGTACAGGAGCACGTTTGTTCTTTGTTCGGCACTGGTGAGTAAATTTCTGTTTCCGAAAAATAATATGCGTGACGCGAATCAATTTACATCCGATTGTCAATAACTTTGTGCTGCTGGAAAAGGTATTCAAACCCCACAAAATAGTATAAAGGTTACCAGCGTAACCTTATATTTGTTTGTGTTAATCGTGATTGTTCTCGAAAATATACATTGGGGTAGGTTGGCCGAGCTCTGTGCGGGGCTGGTTGGCCGAGTTGTAAATTTAGTATGGAGAAATGTGCACTTTGATATTTGTGAAATGCCAACCTTTTTCAAAGCAAAATTTGATATTATGCTAATATTGATGATTATAAGGAAAAATATACACGAAAAAAAAATTAATTAAACTTATTTAAAATTGTAATAATTAATAGGAATAAGAGATTAGAATCATTAAAAGTTGGAAATTGTTTATAAAAAATTTGATTCTGATATTTTATGAATTCAATGCCAAGCAGGTTTCAGAGTATCTAGCGTGTGCCGCTTCAATCCTGAAATTCCTCCTGAGGAGTTTTTGGAAGGATTTGTCACAGATCGATCCAACCCCGAACAAAACTCGTCCATTAGCATAGAATCTGCTGCAGATGTAAGCCTCTCTGAAGACGTCAGACCTCTTCCCAAGGCGAGTGTCTCAAACTTTGACCGATTCCCCAATAAAAGCAATATTGGAGGAGCAGATAAATATAATCAAACGTAAAGGCAAAAGGTAAGTCCAAAAAGGTTAAAAAGATTAAAAAGTGTTTTTTATTTTCCTTACCTATATACGAAAAATACGATATTTTTTTTTGAAATTAAAATTTTCCACTGATACATTTGACGTGTTTAACTTATTTTACCAAACTCGGCCAACCTTCCCCAGCCCTGGGATTGGTTGGCCGATTTTTCTTTCCGCATTTGTTTGCTAATAACTTTTCCCCTGATTTTTTTTTTCATGAATGAAAAAAAATTGCATATGTGCTCAAGGGTTGTATCTTCATGACAGCGCGAACCAGTTTTCAAAAAGTCTAACCAGAATGAGTACAGAAATTCCGAAAGCAAAACTCGACCAACCAGCCCCGGTCTCCCCTATTATCTATAACCTATACAGATGGCGCTACACGACTTTTGAAAAAAAATAATGAATTAAAAAATTTAAAAAAAGAATGAATTTTAACAATTTTTTTTTAAATAGGAACAAAAATGATTGTTTCAAAATCTTTGAAAATATTCAATAATGAAAAAGTGGCAATGAGTAATAAATGAAATCATGACATTTAAAGGGTGTTTTCATAAAAATATTGAAAAAATATGTCCCACAAAATGTTTGATAACGCACGAAGTGGCAGATGGTGGAATCTGGAATTTTCTTTGTGACTAGTATATACTTTGAACTCTATAGCCACGAAGAGAAAAAAGTGGAGCAAGGTGGGTTTTTTTTTATCTACAGCCCTTTAGGTTAGGTGCTTGTTGCTTGTTCTTACTATTGTTCTTATAGCTCTTAGTGCCTACAAAGATTAGGGTTTCAAGCAGCCACACACAAAATTTCAACTGCCACCGCACATTGAGTAATGATTGCAAAATTTGAAGAATGACTATTCATCGTAGAAATACGTCATTTTCACCTAACCTAAAGGTCTGTGAATTAAATACCCCACCTTGCCCCACTTTTTTCGCTTCGTGGTTATAAAGTTCAAGGTCTCCACTACTCACAAACCAAATTTCAGCTACCGCCATCAGCCGCTTCGTGGGTTTACAAAATTTTGTTTTTCTTCAATATTTATTATGAAAACACCCTTTAAAATATAAATTCACTCATTGTAACATTTTTTTCATTATTGCTTATTTTCGAAGATTTAGAAATAAACATTTTTTAGAGATTTTTTCATAAAAAGTGTTAAATCTCAATCTCTCGGGTTTTTTTTTCAAATATCATGTAGCGCCATTTACCGTAGTTATAGAGTATAAGCGCCTTTGTTATATGTTAAAAATATCAAAACAAACAGCTTTACTGAAGAAATCAAAAGCGCATCAAAAATTCACAAGAAGTGCCTCGTGCAAATATACTTGTGAATAGCTCGCATGTCTTATTCCCGACCCCACAACTTGCGATATTTGTGCTGTCACGGTCAATACGAACGTTGATAAAATAAACAAGAAATACGTCTATTCTTCGGAATATTTGCCATATTATGAACCACATCCTTCTGATGATTTCAAAAGGGTTGTATCATACCATGGCAGAAATGGACTTCCTCTTATAATTGGCGGTGTTGCAAATGCCCACCACATAATTTGGGGCAGCTTAGATATCAATTTGAGATGCACCGCATGAATGGAATACTTAAACAATACAAATCTGTACATACATAATGTAGGAAAACATTTGCACGATCTGGTAGAGAAGAGATGATAGATGTAACTCTCTGCTCTGCCGGAATTACGAATGCGTTGGCAAACTAGCTCGCACTCGTACGATTGCCTCTCAAAGTGATTTGGATGAGGTCATGTATAAAACAAACCAGTGGCGTAGTACCGGGGGGGGGGGGGTTGGGGACGAAACCCCTCCCCCCCGAAATATTTTGGAGAATTTTGCAAAAATTCAATATGTTAAACAAAAATATGCCTAAAATTTTAAATAAAATTCTCAAAGTTTCATTTGCTAAAGTTATCTTGTGAAAAAATTTCCTTGTAGTGAAAATTGGCTGCAGACTCGACACCTACCTGACGGCACGGTGTGGAGGCTAGCTCAACCGCCGAGGACTATAACAAGTAGATCGCGGCGAAGCGAGGAGCTGGGAGCTTATTGGTTCACGAAACGGATATCGGTACCGAGAGAAATTTCGCCACATTCTGTAGTCCTTGACTGACGGTGAACATGGACTGGAGAGTGTGAGAGAAGTATCCCCATAGAGACCACCAGGCGATTCGCTACCGCATCAGCCAATGTAACCCTGCTGCAGCATGAAGAAGGACGGGCCGCAAGCTAAAGAAGAAGACGAAAGACTTTAACGAAAACCTAGTTACTTCGGCGAACAACGTAATCAAGTACGTTGATGCGGCTGATCTAACAAGAAGGATTGTGACGGCTTGTGACGATACAATGCCACGAAAACTAGGGCCATGCAGTAGACGGCGTACACGCTTCTTGTCTTAGATCCAGAAGGCAGGCTCAGATCGCAAGAACGGAGAGTGAGAGAATAGCGCAAGCGACGTTTCGAGAAGGTAGGGACTCTTTAAAACGGGAGATCAAGCTTAGCAAGCCAATTGCCATAAGTAGCTGTGCTGAGAAATAAACGCCAATCCCTGGGGGACGCGTACTGAGTCGTCATGACGAAGACGAGGGTCCGTCGACACCAGCTGAAATATACCCGGGTAAGCTAAAGATAATCGTTGAGGGTCTCTTCCCGAATCACGATTCAACTACCTGGTCACCGACACCGTACGGCGAAGAAGAAGGAGGTAACACAGCCGAGTGGTAAGTGACTAACGACGAGCTCAAAGAAGCGTCGATGTGACTAAAATCAGAGAAAACCCCCTGTCCGGATGAAATACCAACCGTGGCGCTGAAAGCTGCGATCCTGGCATATCCGGACATATTCAGGATGCTACTGCTGAAGTCTTTAGATGATGGTAATCCCCGAAATGAGGAAGGTGCAGAAACTGATGTTGCTGCTAAAGTCAGGGAAGTCACCGGGCCATCCAGCCTCGAATAGACCAATGCTGCAGCGTGACATAAAAGAATGAGCCAGATCCTGAAGAGCTACTACCAGAGTAGAGCACTGCTGTACCAGACGAACAAACGGGCAATATGCAATGCGAGTCACAGCGATGATAGCATACAAAATTGATGTTTAACTATGGGGGTCCGCAGCAACCCAGTATGATATCTAAGGAGTCATTGGTACGAAAAAGGTTGAGAACCGCTGATGTAGATAATGACCGTCTTACAACGGAATGGACATCGAACCTCCGAGGACTAGTCGAGTAGACTGCAACAGAGCAGCAAGTATGAGTCGTCGAAACGCCAGCGAACCGGACGTCACGCTCCATGCGGATTCGTCAGACCGACCACGGCACCCCACCGGTTGTTCCGATAGAAAATAGCGAAAACCAAAGAAGAATCGATATTGGGAGACCTTTTTTCGCCAGGGAACTCTCCGGTAGCGTAAGCTTGATTCACCGCTGGGGACTAGACTGAGTAGACAGCGACGAGGCACCACTAGTCACGGGTCATCGGCGCACGAGTGCACCGGACACCCTGCTTCACCAGAATCACCGAACTGACCTTGGCACCTAGCTGGTTAGCTCGATCTCGGGAGAACTTCTCGTGCCGAGGAATTCTCTGTCGGAGTAGGTCAGGTCCATCGTCGGGGAATAGACCGAGTTGTTCGCGAACAAGTTGAGGAGCTGAATGAATCATCAAGGAAGTAGTGCTAAATGGCCCAAGAAGAGAACTAAAGGGCTTAAAGGAGTTGGGGTGCTAAATGGCACCGGCCACGGAGCCAAAGGGCTCAAGAAGTTGTAGTACTGAAACCAAATAAGAATCGGTATCGGGAGAACTTCTTTCGTCTGGGACCTCTCCGTCAGCGTAGTCAGATTCACCGCCGGGAACGAGACCGCGTAGATCGCGACGATACACCACCAGCCGCGCCGGGGCTCCAGCAAACCGGATGCCCTACTCTACCGGAATCGCCGAACTGCTCGCAGCACCTGGCTCGTTGGCTTGCTTTCGAACTTCTCTCGCCGGGGAACTTTTCGTCGGAGTAGGCTAGATCTATCGTCGGGGACTAGACCGAGTAGTTCGCGAACCAGTCGGAAGCTCAACGAGGAAGTGGTACTGAATGGCACAAGGGAACTAAAGGGCTCAGTAAATAAGACAGTCTGAAGTTTGCCGCCCAGATTGTCCTCGTAGGGGAAGAGCATTAATTCTATACCAACAGCTTTACTACCTTGACTACCCAAATCCGTTCCCTGAGTTGTTGGTTTTGAACATTTTTTTCCTGCTCAGAATGTTTTTGAACATTTTTTCATATATATACAAAAAAATTTCATGTCCCCCCCCCCCCCCCGGAAAAATTTTCTTACTACGCCACTGAAACAAACTCATTCGTAGTAGCAGCACATCAACAGGCTTGGCCGCTTCGAGTTATGCGTGCTTCTAGAGAAACAGCTTGGTGGAATAACGAACATGTTCGACTCAAACTATTATGTAGAAAAGCTTGAAATCGCTGACGCAGAGACGGCTCGAGGGCCTTTAAGTTCACTCGCAAATCATACAGAAATGCCCTTCGATCCTCTGAGCGAAGTGGTTGGAAAAACCTCTACACAAATGTTTCAATTCTTAACGAGACTAGTAGCTTAGATAAATTACTTTCGGAATCGAAAGACTTTCATGTCAGTTCGTCTGTCTTTTTGACACACTTTTCAGGCAGTACAGCAAATTGTGACAACCGAATCGATCAAATGGGCGGTTGAAAGTTATACTCCGTATAAGTCTCCGGGAATAGATGAAATCAATCCAGTTGTACTTTAAAGAGGATATGCATATTTTGAAAAAAGCAACTTGCAACAGGTTTCATTCCATTAGCGTGGCGGAAAATAACACAAAAATTCATTCCCAGAGGTGGCCTCGTCACTTATGAGAGGGCAAAGAACTTTAGACCGATCAGTCTGACCTCCTTCCTTCTCAAATCAGTGGAACGTTTATTCGACCACAACATTCAGTATAAGGTTGTTCGGCGTGCAGTCTTTGAAATAATATAGACAGATTTGCACTTTTTCTCCTACTTTTCGACAATTTATTTTTGTTTTCCTCGGGGATTGAATCCAGAATACCTGAGGAAGACACTTAAATGTGGAAATTCCTCCTCGTGACGAATGGCTGTCTGGCTAGATAGAGCGACAACTTAAAGAATATGTAGTTTTTTGTACTGACGGTTCTTTGTTGGAGGGTCGAGCCGGTGCTGGAGTCTATTGTCGTGAAATGAGATTAAACCAGTCTCATCCGCTTGGTAGATATTGTACCTTATTCCAAGCAGAAATCTTTGCGATTCTGTGTGGCGTACAATCAGCACTTCGACAGGGAATTTGCGATAAAAGAATCTGTTTTTGCTCTTACGGTCGGGCTGCCCTGAATGCACTTAATTCGGCAGATTCGAAATCGAAATTAGTAATCGCATGTCGAACTCAAATCGAAGAACTTAGCATTTCAAATGGTATCTACCTTCTATGGGGACCCGGTCATTTCGGTATTGCTAGAAATGAATGGGCGGACGAATTGGCTGCAGCTGGCGCTGCGACTGACTTCGTTGGTCCAGAACCAGGGGTGGCATTCCGCATCTCGATTAGAGCGACTCGATTCGAAACGTTTTGAAGTCGTTTCGACTAATTTGCGGCATTACGTATAACATTCGACCAAGCGTTCGAGCTTGTTAGATTGCGGTACTAGATTTCGACTGCCTGTTCGAGCGCAAACTGTCAAATAAGAGTATACACTGAGAAAAAATATTTTTAATTCTGCTACGAATAAGTTCCATAAAACCAACTTTGGTAAAATAGAGGAATTGTTTTAATTTTAGTTTTTGGTTGCTTGTTATCGAAATATATTTGGATAATTTTCGCAAATATAATATTTTTTTCTAGTACACAATAGGGGTGAGCTCTTTGAAATAAAATAGATGTTGTCAAACATAGATCCAAAAAGATCCGATGTAATACGGAAATACGATTTTTTTTCCATTTATATACAAAAAATAAATTTACCCTTTCCAAAAATATTTATACTATATAAAACAATTGATAAAAGAACGAATCATTTCGTTTCATTGACGGAAAATGTTTTAGACATCGATGATAACTTTTATGCACCGTACGGGCCAATCAACGTCAGATTTACAATTAAAATTTTAGTTCATTCCAAATTTCTTTCTTGCATCCTTCAGCTAAAAATATTTGACAGGTATTTTTGTTATGGCTGAATATAATATTTACTTCAAGGTATGAGCTTTCAACTTTTGAAATTAGAATTTTTTTTATTATTATAAATTTTTCGTACAACTAAGAGTTTCCGAGTTATCAGTGGTTGAAAAATGGTCCAATTCATAAAATTCAAAAACTCATAACTTGAAAAAAATCTATCGTATTCAGCCAAAACAAAAAATAGATGTCAATTATTTTGTGCTAAGAATGCAAGAAAATTTTTTCGTAGGAATTAAAATTGTGGTTGTAAATTTGACATGGAATAACCCGTACATTAAATATGTAAAACTACTCAACTTTTCGTTCATCAAGATGCCATTAGACGAAACGAACTGTTTACAGTGCACGAAAATGCTTCGTTGCAGAAAACGTGTAATGATTTTGTTCATATCGTATGATAATTTTAATTCCACCTAAGAATTTTTTTCAGTGTAAACAAAATTGCAGTTTGTTTTGTTTTTTTCCGATAAGCGTCAAATTCACAGAATATAAACAGTGATAGTGGTAAATAAATTGACCCAAGCATGCTCATAATTTGTTCACGTCATTCTCCCTCACCACCTTTTTCAATGCTTGGGCATTATTTTAGTTTGATATAACTGTATTCTTGAACTTCTTACCACAAAATTTTAATATATTTCGCTGTTTAAGTTGATGCACCGAAACATGAAAATGCCTATCTGGTAGTGTGTCTTATTCGGACCTCAGTCGCATGATGGAATGTATTATCTGCAGAATGAGTTATTCACAATTATTCTTAGATTAAAGACCATATTTAATATCTAAATAATTGTTTAAAACAACACAACTTCGAAACCGTTTTTTCTCAAATTTTTTGGAAAATAATCATAGCGAGCATTGCATTGAAATTTTGGTTTTCTGGTTTTTTTTCAGGAAACTGATAGCTTCCAAAAGTAACAATTTTTTTCAGCAATTGATGACGCAAAAATTTAAAAGCTAGTTCGTTAAAATAGCCATTTTTAGTTGAAATAGTCAAGACAAAAATGCGTTTTCGTGTTTGCGGGGTTGTTCGTGTACTTGTTAGTTAATTATTCTGTTATAGCACACAGTTAGAGATAGGGAGAACACAATCAAAATGAAGTTTTTCCAGAAATTGCAGATGGCATAATTTTCAATCGGTTGATGCATTCAAATTTGTTAGTAATTCAATTTGATTCAAATTTCTTTGCTATATAAGATAATATTCTGTATTTTCATGCATTTAATACAAATGATAATATAACCACTAATTCTGTTGGTGTATAAAACGTACATTATGGCATTGAATTCAAGGCTATATTGTGATATTGAAAACAATTGAGGTATAGTCGGGAACAAACGCATCAATTAGTTTTTCACATTTTAACGACATTCAATTAGCTAGAGATTACTGGGTAGGGAAAGTTATGAAACTTAGAGCCATAGTACTCAAGTAAGAGCAAGGATGTGAAGTAAACAGATCGGAAAACTAGAAGTGGCTGGGTCATTACAACAGACTTAATATCGTACTGGCTTAATCTTTGTCTTCTGGTAATGAGGGTCGAGCATAGGCAGAATCAATTAAAATATAAAATTGTTATAATCACCACTTTGAAATCAAGAATGATTGGGATTCTCTACATCTATTAAATAGCGATTAGACAAGTCAAGGTGTCTTCACTTTGTTCCAACACTTTTTATTATTACTTGATGTAAGATAATTTTTTATCAATATTTAGTATTACTTTTTCCAAAAAAGTATGTTCTTGATAGTGAAAATAGATATAACATAAAGAAACTCAAAGTACGTGGGAGCTTTTTACACCTTTTGGTAATTTTATATCCTCTAAGTATTCAGAAATAAAACACAAATCATATTTTCGAACGACAGTCGACAGCAATAAAACTATCGAGCATATGCGAGTCGCTTTCGAGTTCGATTGTTATGGTTCCATAATGCCAACACTTCTCGATAATCTAGTACTTCTTCGAGCTAACTCGAACGAAAATTTACTTTCGAGCTCTGTTCGAAATACATAATGTGAAACAAGGTCGAGTCGATAGAATTTTGATCGAATCGAGATGCGTAATGCCACCCCAGTTCTACCACTGTCGATAAGTTGCATAAAGCTCAAAATTCGCTCTTGGGCTGCATCCGAACATGCCAACCATTGGCGTAGCTTGCAAACTTGCGTTCAAACAAAGACTTTTCTGCTGGATGTGAACCAGAAAATGTAAAACAATTTGTTGCATTTTTCCAAGCACAACTGCAGTATTCTAGTCAGGGCACTGACTAGACATTGCAAGCTCAATTATCACATGGCTACTATTCAGCGCGCTGAATATTATTCATGTGATGTTTGTGAATTCGATTACAGAACATCATATCATTTGATATGCAACTGCCCTGTAGTAATGCACTTACATATCCGGTTTTTGGTTCTCCATACATAGATGAACCTATGTACATAGAGTTGAAACTGAAGGATATGATATTGTTCCTAACCCAGTGTGGCAAAGAGCTACAGTTTTAGCCGTATTTGAATAACACTATCTTTCGGGGGTATTGTCGTTCTGTTATCTCAATATCCTCTCGGGGGTGTTGATATATACACTCACTGCTTAAATAAAAATTCTAAATCCCTCCAAGGGTTGGAAGTTTAATTCTTGCTATTGTAGCACCTGCAGATCATTCAGCATCCCTCCGGGGGTGCAGAATGCTTTGTTTTATTTGTTCTGTGTCTTTATTTTCATTACCCCTAACCTTTCCACTTCCTCAAACTTTCCCATCAGGAAATGATGAAAAGACGATTCTTGGTAAGGCACAAATCTCCGATCAACATGGGGAACGTGCCATTTGACCCAGACGCTACTGATTCCTGATTCCTGATTCTGTCAAAAAAATCTTTTCACCATCTGTGTTGACTAAAACAGAAAAAAATCTGTAATAAATTTCCAAAAAAATCTGTGAAAAATCACGCAATTTCCAACAATCTGTGGAAATCTGTGAAATTTTCATCAAAATTTGTCAATCTGTGAAAAAGAATCTGTGATCAAAAATTGTGCAACAAATCTGTGACATTACAGAAGAATCTGTGAATATGATAACACTGCCCCTGGTCCGTCTTACCCTAAGTCTTACCCCACCGGGCTTTCTTACCCCGTCCGACCCCTACTTGGCACAAAATGAAAGGTGAGAAATTTAATTTATGTACTTTTTGCATTACCATAAATACTGAACTTTTACACATACCCCGCCGTACCTTTCTTCTTCTTATAATGATCTCCGATGGTTCAACGCGCAGCACCGTCACGACATTTCACCAAAAATGGTGTGCCCGGCGGCCCGGCGACGCGATCTATTTTTAGAATTCACCCATCCCGAAAGACCTCAACGCTGATACACGCCGAAACCCGAAAATAGCAAACCGGTTCCGGCTGGTCGTATCCGGATCGGACGGAATGTGCTGTGATGAATACATAACGACAACGAGGTCGTCGACGGTGAAAAGTGGGCAGTAACGCATCGTCCAAAAAATGCGCGCCTCTTCTTCATTTCGTGCCCGGGTAGGGCAAACATCTCTCCGCGATAACAGCCCTCCCGAAAAAGGTACGACGAAACGTGCTGTTTTCTTCTTTTTTTTAATGTCTCCAGTCGGTTTCAAGGTGGTTTAGAGGCTATTTTTAGCCTCGATTCCGATGGTTTCGTTGTTGGTGTACTAATGTGTTCCACCGAAAATTTCGGGATTTGGTAATTATTGACAGTTTCTGGGTCGAAAAATAAAAACGGTTTAGTTTACCCTGATAATATGGAATAACAGTACTGTGAATTACATTGTGAAACAATTCAATTTTGAATTCCCATCTACTAACCTACATTATGGAACACTATTTGAAGAATTCATATGAATAAACTGAGGCAACAAAATGAGTAAATAATTGACATAGGCAAATTGTGGAAAAGTTGAAAATTGAGGAAATATGTATTGGTCCCATGCAAACTTCTTGAGAATAATAATTCCCATCCACACATGAGACTGGCCTTTAAATTTGAGAGGGGCAGTATCAGTTAATTGCCAACATATACGGAATAGTTTTGATTAATTTATTCAATTATATATTTAGTGAATTATGACTTTCAGTTATGATGTTTATCTACATGTTACAAAAAAATTTAAAATGTGATTGGAACAAAATAGCGCACCAACGGCGATTATGTGTCGAGACTGGTTCTCGCAGTTGCATAGTGTTTCGACTCCTTGCAAAGGTGGTCAAACCACAAAAGTTGTTGAAGCTGATTTGTTATTTTATCTATGGACAATAGAATACATTTTTCTGCCAACATGTATTTTGTGTGTGTCATTAGAAATGGTTAGATAACTTTAGGTGGTGCCAATTAATCAAAATGTGTTGAATTGAAAATAATGTTATTACTGTATCGATTTTGTTGGCTATTATCGGCAAATTTGAGACTAAGAGAAACGAAAGCAATGAAATTGAAAGACGGATAGATATTCTAGAGCGAATCAGTTATAAACTTAAAATGGAAAACTAGGATTAGGCAGGCTCATATAGAAATGTGAAGAGTCTTTTGCCTTCTGCTAAGTAGGAGTTGGGTGTTGCAGCCAGGTCTACCGCCGGCGTCGCGGGTAAAACATTATGATGAGTTATGTTCTATCAATGACCATGCGGTAGACTTGGGTGCAACGCCCAACTCCTACTTAGAAGAAGGCATAAGACTCCTTAAGACATTTCTTTTCGATCATGTTCATAGGAGCCTAACTAGTCCTAGTTTTCCGTTCTAAGTTTATAACTGATTCGCTCTACAATACCTATCCGTCTTTCAATTTCATTGCTTTCGTTTCTCTTAGTCTCAAATTTGCCGAAAATAGCCAACAAAATCGATACAGTAGAACCTTGCGGCAATTAAACCATAGTAATAATAATGTTATTACGTTTAACACACAAATCTACTGATAAGAAAGTACACTAACTTCATTGATTTATGAATGTATGTACTCTGAATGTGTTTTTATTAAATTTTCTCATTTTCTTCCGATTTATTGCTTTAATCGCTGCCGCACTCGTCGTTCTTCAATAGTATTTTCCCTTCGTACATCATGATTATTAAACATAAGCATTGTTCTCAAAATTTCAAGACGCTATAATTCATTTGTAGTTTGTCGGGAAAATATTATTTTGATGCAAGATATACTTTCAGCTTCCTGGTTTTGGCCGCCTTTGAACCATAGTGAGCCAATTGTCAAAAAAACTGCGTCGAGTTTTTATCAGATATTTCGGATCCTATAACAGTCCAGAAAGTCCAGAGCCTTGCAAAAAGGATCGACAGACAGTGTTGATTGGCCCATTGAAGTCCGAAGTTTTCGTTCCACAATAGACACTGGATTTAATCAGTTCTACTGAGTTCTGTATTTTTAATGATTCGAGAGCTAAAAATTGACTAATAAAACGTTATTTTCAGCAAGATTTTTCGTAGTATGGTATTGGTGATAAAACACAACGAAAATACGAATAATTTTGGGAGCAGCTCAGCTAGATTCGATCTCCCACCATGCACAAAGCGTTAAAGATTTTTCTAACCCAATAAAGAGGCGAATGATCTCTATAGTCGAAACAAAAAAAGAACAAAATTTCTTCCGTGACTTCAAAGATTTGTTCCATTGGATCGTGGGATGTTAACGGGCTAACCGGGATGACAAGTTTCCCATCAACAAAACAACCGGATCTGAACATGGCTAAAAATAAACCCCGAAGCTGGACGTTCTTGCCCTTGTGTACATGACGATAATGAAGGAATTCGGCAGAAAACTGCCATATAAATTACTCCGCGATACATGACCGTTGGTCGGATCCTGTCCGCTTTGCGTGGTTTTTCGTAAACAAACATGAGATATGGAGAAAATTGTCCTAACGAATGGGACGCTTTGTAGAGCTAAAAATAAATTGAATTATTTGATTCTGTTCGGAAGGTGATTAAGTGCATTGCTGTTTTTAGTCATCCGTATTGCAGAAGATTTTGGATTTCCTTTATCGATGTTATTTTGGGTATAAGCCATGTGAGACGCTGTCAGGCATATGCAAATTGCTACGAAAAATACCTTTCATTTTTTACCTTTCTAGTGAAAGAAAGGTATAAAAACTGTACAAACTTTTTTTACGATTCTTATGTACCAAAATATTTACCTCGTCCAAAGAAAGTATTACACCGTTTGCTAATATCTGTAAATACGACCGGCTATCAGTAAACGCACCAAGCCCTTTAATCTTAAATACTTCAAAAGTTATAGCTAACGGATTATTGATTACCCTTTAATCATTACAACGAGTTTTCATTCGTAGCCAGGTATTCCAACGAATGTGACTCATAATTCATCAGCAACAGTCTAGTTTGGAACGCTAGATACTCGTGATATCAGTTCAGTTCGTAGCACAATAGTCCGTGTTTGATCAATAGTCGCTTTGGAAGCGTTTCGGCGGTGATTCTGCGTTAACTCGTTGAAGCAGCTGGACCGCAATAAAAGATAAGTATCCCTCTGTTTAGTCAAAGTTATTATTCCTCGATATACTGAAAAATTGGTCCTCCTTCCATTAAAAGTAGTACCGTGCTGATTCGACTTGGATGATCCTGGGTGGTGTGCTTCCTGCACAAAGCAAACAAATTTGTGAGTTTAATCCGTATTCCTCGTGACCGGACGACATACTATACGGTCCCGATTGATACTTGCAAGGAATGGCATAGCCGCCTGCGCGTTGTTGTTGCTAGCTTGAAGCAAGAAAACACGAGTGTTTAGGACAAATTATCGTGTTTATGTGCCAGCTTGTGACGTGGAGATGGATAGCGTTGCCATTGATAAGTATTTTTTGAGGGATTTTTGAGAATTAATTACTTCATATTTCAGCGAGTTAAGGTGCTGGATTGCAAGCAATAACATGAAATAATTAATGACAAGAGAGGACGTACACTCGGGTCCATTTTTCGGAGCATTCACTGAATCAGCTCTACCTGGGCCATGTGTTGATGGGAAGGCTTCGTCTACCCGGCCGCCAGCTACAATTGCGCGGTAAAACTTATCTTACTTACCAACCCGTCTAAGGTCGTGATGTCGTTTGGTGTGTTAAGAAACCGTCTCTGCATCTCTGCATATCTGTACGGCCGTTATGAACTTGAGGTGCATCAAATTAGACCCATTGTTCGGGAAGTGAAGATTCATGTTCTTCACCAAAATTCTTTATTACGAGTTTGTCAAACGAAAAAGAACAACTTTACATCTCTTCAGGATAAAAAGTTATTTTTTTTAATCAACCAGGGTATGCTGCATTTTATCTTCTAACAAATTGTGAGGAACATTTTGACAATATTTATTTCTTATGTCTCTAGTAAATTAAGTTCACGATCGGAACGACAACGCCGCAGGCATTAGCAGACTATCCTGATACACCACAAACCGAAAGGTAGAGGCAGTATTTCGATGAACATCTGAATGCAGAGCAGAAAAATGACCACGACAGAGAAGCAGGTGACGCCGTCGATGCGGCAATTATCAGAATTGTGCCACTCCCCAACGATAGGTGAAGTTGAGGGTGCCATCAAGTAGGTAAGATTGGTAAGGTTTTGAGATATCGAACAGCTACAGGATAAGAGGCAGAATAGTTATCTGCCCAATCTAGAAAAAAACGAGAAGCTGGACTGTAAAAAGCATCGAGCGATAGCGTTAATACTACCTTTGTCACTAGCAAAAAGATCCGAGGGACGATCAACAACGGATCAAATCTTCACTTTGCAGCAGGTCCTTCATCATCTACACGGAAATTCATGAACAAATGGTCACGATTTCGTCAACTGAACGATTTATGAAAACTGTGACCAAGTTCCTGAAATTATGAATAATAAACCTCGTATCCATGAAATTATTTGTGTTTTCTAAAAACCAGTTCGCCCCGAATATATACATGGCGTTACATTAGAAGGTCTGATTGGGTTACTGTTGTTGTTCCTTGGGCATGTTTAGTATATGTTGTGATTTTTGTTCATGATTTGGGAATACATAGTCGACAGCCACACGTTGTTCGATTTCAAGAGCTTATTCGCGATTCTTGTGATTTCTCATTACGTTAGTGGGATTAAAGTTCATGATTTCAAGATATTAGTCGCGATGTTCGTAATTTCCATTCACGTTATCGTGATATTTTAGTCATGAGTAGAGCGCTTCATATTCATGGTTTCAGGATCTTTGTCACGATTTTAAATATTTTTGTCACGAGTTGTGTGATTTGTGTTCATGATTTCAGGATCGTAGTTACGATTTTCGTAATTTTTGTTCATGTTATCGTGATATTTTATTTTAGAGCTTACTTTCAAAGAGTAATGTAACTAATGTTCATAATATCAGCAGTTTTATCATGGTATTCGTAAATTCTCTTCGCCTTATCGTGTTATATTACTTTTTGGTTACTAATGGTTTTTTTACTCGGAATAACGTGATGATATGAACTGGATCATTAAAATAAGACTCATTCGCGATATCTGGTTCTGTGAACTATATCACACACACTATTTTGAGTTCTCAGTGAAGTTTTCGTTTTCTGTCCGGACATCACAATGATTCTTATCAACTAAATAACGATGTTTGAGGTTCTATTAGTTTTTTTTATATCTACTGCTCGTACCTATTACTGGTCGCTAGCAGCTGGGTATTTCATAAAAAAGTGGATAATACTCCAACTTTTGTGATAGAGTTCACGTAAAAATTTCATTACCATGCTGCAAGAAATTGTAAATGGTTAGGGATATCTTATAAATATCACAAGCACACAAATAGATACTAGATAGATCGTAAATCATGTACTAGGTATCATGAACCAGTTCACGAATACATGAATAATATTTTATGATTTCGTGTACTTTTTCACGAAAACAAATGATAAGTTGTGACTATTCAACTTGGTATCATGAACCAGTTCACGAATACATAATATTTCATGATTTCGTGAACTATTTCACGAGTACGGATAATGGATCGTTACTAGAATGTTAGGAATCATGAACCAGTTCACGAATACAAGAATAATATTTTATGATTTTGTGAACTATTTCACGAAAACGAATGGTAAGGTGTGGCTATTATACTAGGTATCATGAACCGTGAACTATTTTACGAGGATGGATATTGGATCGTAACTAATATATTAGGAATCATGAACCAGTTCACGAATGCATGAATATTATTTGATGATTTTGTGAACCATTTCACGACCTCGGATATTGGATAGTGACTAATATATTAGATATCATGAATTAGTTCACGAGGATTGAATGGAATCATGAATAAAATTCCGAATTTCGTCAAATAGTTCACAAAAAAAATATCCAGAATATTTTGATTTTGTGAACTATTGTTCCAATAACTATGAAAAAATCATGAGTCAACCTTTGGTTTAATGAATACTGTTCATAAAGTTGTGAACTATTTCTTGGCGGAAACCGTGACTGAAGTTCACAAAACAAAATCAAATATTTCCACTAAAGAAAGTGTTATGCGGGAGTTACTGAAGGGAAATTGAACATAATTATGAAAGCCATGATTTTTGTTCACGGTCCTGTTTTTGTAGCGTAAAAACGTGATTGGTCCAGAATTCATGGCACTTAATTCACGATTTTGGGAACAATTTTTTTCCGTGTACTCATCGATTTCAAAACCGCATATGATACAGTTAAACGAAAAGAGCTATGAAAATACATTGACGATCACGGCTTTCCGAGAAAGCTGATCCGAATAATAAAGGCTACGATGGATAAAAAGCAGTGATGTGTGGAGGATATCAGGTGGAATATGGAGTTCATTCGAATGGCTATTGTTGTTGTATTGCTCTTCGAGGTGTTATGAAACGAGCGACGTTCAACATGAGGGGGTATAACTAAAGTGCGAAGTAGCGAAGATTAGGTTAAAGATGAAAACGTTCAAAACGAAGTGCATGGTGCATTGCGGAACCGTGAACGATGGAGCCCAACTAGGTTGTAGTGTAGTCGACGAATTTTCGGCTATATTTCGGCTCACTGGTTATTACGAACAATGCTAACAACCGTGAGATCCGGACGCGTTTTACCAGTGAAAGTAGTGCGTACTACTGGCACCGCAAGCAACTCTGGCCGAACAGACTTAGCTCCCGTACAAACGAATTGTGTCCTGTTGAAGACACTAATAAGAACAGTTTCTCTCTACGGACAAGAGACGTGGATAATGGTTTAGAATTTTCGAGCGACGTGTTTGAGGATCCATCTTTGGCGGAATGCAGGAGGACTAAGCCTGGAGGTAAAGAGAGCACAAGTTAACCACAGTAATCTTTTTCATCCCCTGTAATTTCTGTCTTTTTCATCTTTTTCTTTAAGTTTTCACTTTGCGCCAAACTCTAAGCCAGTTCATAAATAAACTCTCCTGATAAGACCCCGCTGATGGTAAAATGGATGCCGAACGAGATGCATCATTCAAAGACGACTTCTCATTTAAAACCAAACGCATTGAACTCGGTCGGACCATATCTGATCTTCTTTCGGATCAATGATAATCCGCTAAGTATTCTAAAGATTTCGAAAAAAAAACTGAAACAGAAATATTCAGTCGTGACGGATATCTCGAAAGTCCGCCCGCCGCGCGCTTAGAATTCTGATATTTTGTCTAAAGCAAGCCAATGACAATATTGGTGACGGGCTTTTACGAAGGACTACTGCGTATACACATCCGCACATAAAGTTGAAATCGATGGTATGTTTATCTATTCGAGTTCGCTGTTTGAAGGATCCTTTGCTCCAGTGAGCGAAGATTTTAAATGGCAATCGCGCAGGATGGTAAAAATTTTGCTTATTCTCGTATTTTTTTTTGCTATAGATATTTTAACCTTAGGATCATTCACAACGTTTCTCGGGTGAGAAAAATCTCCATTAGAAAGATTTCTAACCCTATGTGCGGAAATCGAATTACCAACTACGTTATGCCCGCCCCCGGGGCAGAATTGTATATCCTTTCAAACTTGTGACCTTTGGTGCGACTACTATACCTAATTACGTCTTGATTGACAAGAGTCGTTTGCTTGTTCCGCTATTTGACAAGCGGCTGACATTGCACTAAATACAAGCAAATGAGCCATTGTAGCGATAAGGCCCGGTATGGCAAGTGCGCAGAGAATGATTAGAATGACTCTTGCATTGGAAATGCTGAAAAGTATGTCTATTATGGGGGAAGTCCAAGTGATCAATTAACATGACCCGTGTTCATCGCCCAGAGAATCTGAAGCGTTAAAAGACGCACTAACCACTCTTTTGCAAAAATAATAAAGAGAGTTACGCTACTCACCATAGTTATGCTATGGAAGAGTGCGACTCTGATGATCATCATGTTGGGACATCTGTTACTGTTCCAAGGCAGACGAGATTCCTTGTAAAGCTAATTTTGTTTTTGTCTCTTGAGAGGTCGTCAAATATAACATTTCAAGATAGACCTGACACAAAGCCGAAGCAAACAACCTCTGGTGCTAGAAGTTTGCGATGAAACAAGGAGTTTACAGCACTTCCAGGATCGCAGAAATATTGAATAGCTCAACTTTTCAATCAGGTGATGCTTCTTGATGAAAAGCGTCCGAGTCTGTGATCGACGCCATTGGTCCCCCGCTACCTGAAACTGAAAGTTGACATGTTTCTCCCTCCTGTTATCATTGTCCACTAAATGCAATAACCTCGTTAAGAAAAGCCCAACTGTACCACTACTTATAAAAACAGTTCCAAATGACTCCCCTGGAGTAGAATGGGGTCAAATAGGTACGCGGGTACAATAAGTGTAGTGCATTATCTTTGCTATGTTATTGCAGAGGTCGCTCATGTTGCCTGAATTAGACACATGGTAGAGAACATCGTTGACGACTGTCATTTTTGTTGTTACCGCCCGGATAGAATTTTACAAAGCATTTACCCTAAAAACAATCAGTTTTATAATAGATATTATAGCTATAACTGTTTCAACATTGATCGACGCAGAATTCTTACAGTAGATTTGCAATAAAATTTCATGTAACGATCAATTTTACTATTTAGCAAAAAACTAATACAGTAAATTCGCATTAAATTTTACTATTTTGAGAAAAAAAAGTATGGAAAAACAAAAAAATTTTAATGTTAAGATACATAATCACCCCCTTTTTTACTGTGAAAGTCGATTTGAAATTTACTGTAAAAACGTCAAAGTTTATTGTTTTTGTATTGTAGCATAACACTAGTATTTACTGCAAATTACTGTAAAATTACTGTACCGTCACAGTGAAAATCATGGTTTTATCACTGTACATTTCTATTCAGGCGTTATTTTGTTCGCGTATTGTTCTTTTCTCCTCAGTACAGTACATTCATTCAATGTAAAAAATTGTCAAGTGAGTTTATGTTATTACGTGTTTTGTGCTGATTTTCCGATATCTTTTGTTTTGACAAAAACTGACATCAAAACATACGCTTGGGGCACGATAGGTCACTACTGTAATGTAAATTTGAATTATTTTGACAGAAAAGTGATGCGTAATTTTGTACGAAAAAACACCAAAACGAAGTGAGCAAGACATAATGAACGCAATAGCAGCTGTTGAAGATGGCGCCAGTATTTGATCAGCCTCTAAACAATTCAAGGTTCGTTCGAAACATTACAAACTCGAGTGAAAGGAATGGGCTCGCTCACCATCAATGAAAGCGCGTCAGATATTTCGCGTGAAAGAAAATTTCCCTTTCTTTAAATACAAAAATTGAAGGTGTTGTTAAAGTAGATAACCGAAAAAAGACGGGGAATCCAAAAAATGCTCCGAGGCGCAAACGTGGTCGTTCCACAGCTAAGCCACCACATGAGCCGGAATGCACAACTTCCATTCCACACTCTGGCGACGACGAGGATACCGAAAAAAGTCATTCACAAGTACAAAACCAGACGCAGCTGCTGAAAAAACGCGTGTTTCTACATTTCCTTACGCGGTTTCATGATTTTTCACGTCATTTGTCACTTCCTCATTTTTTTACCTTGATGGCGTCAATGGACTCTATTTATTGTTTGTGTTATTAATCTTCAAATAATCTGCAGTATTGATGCTCTTCATATAAAAGTTGGGCCGCTGATTTTGTAGGCGTGTAAATTGTTTTATTTAACCTCGAATATAGTGGACCTATCGTACCCCCTATTTTAAAAGCATTGAAAAAATTGAACTTTACCTCATGGGATTTTGCTTGAACAATATTAAGCTAGGCACAAAATCGTTATTGCTAAAACGTTATCATATGAATAAACTTTTCAACGAGCGCTTATTTATCAAAATCGCATGGGCTCACCAAAAAACTGACATACTCGACCCCACTCTACTCTATATTGAACTAGTTTTAAGAAGCTTCTAAAATTGTTCCCCTTAGTTTAATATAATTAATTGCACCAATATTCTTCCTAGCTGGTGGTCGCACAAGCACAAGCTCAAGCTCACTGCGTGGCAAGTACACGAACTATAAAACAAGGGCCGATTTTTTCTGGGATTTTATTTATTCAGACTTTTTCTAAAAAATAGGAATGAATATACAGAGAAATATGATTTTGACAACTGAAATAATAAGGTGCCTTCTGGTATTGATGTATCTATATTTTGGGTAGATGGAAGCGTCGATTTTCTGACGTCGGTGATGGTACACAATGCGGACAGACAATAATAAAACACAAAGTAATATTTTTATTCTCGCTTGATAAAATGTTTTTTATGCGTTATCTTGAATCCGGTGATAAGTAAACTCTAGTTGCCATTTCCGGACCACTTCATAATACTAGTTTTTGCTATGCCAATTAATTTTCAAACGTGCTCAATCGCCTCAATCTAGACTTTCTTAATTTGTCCATTGAATCGTGTGAAATGCAATTATCACTTTAATCGTCTTCATCATCACAACAGTCGGCTAACGGGTGATTCAAAACACACATAGGCGTAATTCATCAATTTCCTAATCCGATCATATCTCATAATAATAGCAGAGCTGTATTTCTCATACGCCATCAAATCGACCCACTGCAGATTATTTCATCTGCAGTGGATCTAGAAAATAAACGAAACAGCTATTGGCCATCTTGAGTGTTTCAACCGTTTGCTATTCTTTGCCACACAGTTGGACGCGAGCTCCTGGCCACCATTTGACTGCTGAACCGCCTTTAGTTAGTAGATGTTCTGATTGATAGATGATTTAAAAAGCACCCATCCGCCAAATCCCGAATGAAATAAAAAAATAAAACCAGAAGCATCTCCACGAACGCGCAGAATTTTCACATGGCCCCGAGGAGTTTGCAACGCTGAGCAAATTAGCTGCAAGTAACCGAGCAGAGCAACAACAAATATACAATGGAAATAGTACTAGCACCGCGCACGTGGGAGATTGCACGGCACCACTAAACGAAGAAATCCGGTCGAGCTGCTTCGCATCAGAGGCTATTTCACAGCGAACCGAGATGTTCACCATCTCTTTCGGGCTCGGGTTTTTAATTTCAATTTTACCTTTGTTTCTCGCCGGAGCCTCGGTCTTATTGCAATGGCTGTAGATTTTTTTTAATTGCACAAATCCATCCATAAATTATATCTCCGATTCACTTTCGTTTGTTTGCTTTTGAAATTTCATTCATGCAGGTACGGGGCTAGAGATTGAGTAGAATTTCATTGTTTGGTTCGCAGGGGCATCATCTTGAAATCGAATCAGAATTTACTTGCTGAGATAAAACTCAGTAAAAACGATGCTTGATAGCCGAGAATCAAAAAATATTTCGCTGAAAATCAGTAAAAGAATATCACTATGCTGAGATATTTGTTTCTTAATTTACGAACTACTTACAAACAACTGTTCGGAAATTGCCGAGGGGAATTGAGTGTGTAGAGGTTGAAAGATATTAAGCAATTCATTTTAGATGATAGAATTTTAAACTAGTTTATGTAAATTTATATCAGTCCCGTATCATATTACCTGTTTAACATTTCAAAATATTAACAACAGAGTTTGATTGAGAACACGCGTGCTAAAATTCCTATTTCACTGTCTATGGAAAATTTCCTTTACATTTTATCAATGACAATATTTAATTAAGACAATAGCAATCAAGACGATTCTGCAAAAATCTGGAGCCAGCAATAACAATACCTCGTGCAAGCAAAGATGGCACTTATTGTGTCACACAAAAATACTTTTACTTAGATAACTTTAGTAGGCCGAGGTACTGCAAGTTAAGTTGCTTCAGATTTGTATGGAGAATGAAAAACGGATGACAGTCTACTTGATATGGAGTCTCCTCGATGTTTCGAAACCCGGACACACCAAATTAGCAGGACAAACTATCAAATTAGCGTGTTATTACTAATCGCAATGCTGTGTAATGTACAAAAAAAAAAACGGAAAGCACTTAACATTCAAACAATTGGTGATAAGCAAAATTGACCTTAAAGAGTATTTTAAAAGCGGAGCGTCAATAAACACTGCAATAATTAGTACTTATAAATCCCGAAGGCAACGCATTCGAAAATATCTGGGATTCTCAATAGATCTCTTAGGTACGGGTTCTGAGAGAAACATCAGAGGTTTTAAGCTAGAGATGGATTCAGATTTTCGAACCCGGACCCAACCCGGCAACGTCACAAATAAAATTCTCGGATTCGAATTCTTCAAAATTAAGTTTCTTAAAGTTGACTTTCAATCTGAGTTTATGTGAATTGTGAACGTACCTCCGCTACTTATTGGCCAACAACAAAACATGCCGTCACTCGAGCTCTTGTCGGCCGGTCTCACGAACACTAATGCAGTTTTTTGGTTGAAAACATTCCCATTTCCTTTTGCCATCTTGGTTCATTTTTTGCACCATGTTTTGATATAGGGCTTGTTTCATATGACGTTGCAAGTGTGTGTCCTGAACGCTGAAGAGCCTTAATCTTGAGTGTAGGCAACTGTTCCGGGTCTATTTTAGGAGCTATCGTATTTACCTGATAATAAAAGCTCATACGAAAAAACAGTAATTTTAATACAATTATAGTAAGGCCATTACAAATCTTTTTTAAAAATTATGTCCAGGTACAAATTTTTTTCTGAAGGGGGGGGCAAACAAAAAATAAATATTTATTTTAATAAATTTTTTTTTCTTTTCACATTTTCTTTCGATTGAACAATCGTGGACGTTTCCACAGGGTGATTTCGTATAGCGGGGTTGAGCTATTTGTTTTACTAGAAAAATTCAAGCAAACATTACTGAATCAATCAAAAGTTCACATAGGAAAGGGATGCTAAAGTTTTCGTTTTAAATAATTTTCCGAACAGTACAATTTCTAAATTCCCAAAAAAGCTTGAAAGTTCTCTAGAACTTAATGTAAACATATAAGAGTACATTAAGGTATTAACTTTTGGTTGCTTGAATAGTTTTCATTCCGTTGTGGCGGCACATGGACCGACTGTACACACAAGGCATGAAAATCGGTCAAAGGTGAACCTGCTTGATAACAATGTACAGAAACAGGATTGCAACATTTCACTTATGGACTTTTGGAAAACATTCTGGATATCTGAAAATGTCTGTATGTTTTATAGTATGGTTAAAAAAGCTTCAAAACTGCATTGGCCCTAGGTGGGACTCACGTTTGTGCCTAACCACTACTAACAGTCCTCACTTTTCTTCTTTCAAAAAAGTGAGGTTCTCGTGGAACAAAAGCACGAGACTGCATCGAAGCGTTATATCGCGGGGAGGCTGATTCAGTCTCAAGACAAAATGATACATTAGAGTGGTTTAGCTCCGAACACATATCCGGCTAATCGCAGTGATGAACTTCCGTTAGCCATTTGGCTCCCGTTTCTGTGAACCATTTAGTTCCTGTTTTCGCGAGCCATCTCAATTCCTCGTCGGAAGTTCTCCCGATACCGATGCCTGTTGCGCGAGTCATTTAGCTCCCAGTTTTGTCACAATCTACTCGCATAGTCAATAAATCCTACTCAAAGGGCTAACCAGTACTTGGCGAGGACGGTTCGGCGATACCGGATAGAGCGTAGCTTCTGGTTCGCTGCTTCCGGTTCGTTGAAAACTCAAAGACCCACCGCTGGTGCTTCACTCGACCTACTCGATCTTGTCCCTGACGGTGAAACTAGTCTGCTCACATGCTTCGGTCCAGCGATTTCCGCTGGTTCGTGGTGCTCAGTACACTGGCGCCTCAAGCAAAGCTGTGGTTGCTCTCACAGCCTTCCCCTTAACATAATCGTCGTGACTTTAAAAGTTCAAGTCGATGATATATTTTCCGACCGCGCTGTCTTTCGGCTGCTAGTCATCACCAACTCTGTTTTATGATGGGCAATCGTCTCCGTGTCGAGTGTCTCCTCTTCTAGAGATTGTCCGATTACTTGGAACACCACATCATCCGTGAAGCCGAAAATCGTTATATCTCTGGGAAGGTTCAGCTTCAATACTCCATCGTACACTGCGTTCCACAGCGTCGAGTCTAGGAACGTCAGTTGTATCTCTGATGTCTCCACAGCTCCCACAACCGTTTGGATGGATTTCACTGTAGACCTGCCTATAAGGAAGCCGAATTACATGAGATGCCGTTCTCACGGTCCGCGTACTTCGTTAGCTTGTTCAGGATTACTCCTTCTCTCTAACATTACCAAGGGATATATTGACTACGCTGAAAGATTTCCATGTTGTCCCGGTATCGGAAGCAACATCAGCTTTTGTCGCTTCCAATTATCGGATCGTTTTGAACATATCCGGGCTCTCATGTATCGCTTCACTTTTATGGCTTTCGCCATCTCGATAACCTGTTTGTTGGTAAACCGATCTTCATCTTTGTGATCATACGTAATAATAGATTCATGTTGTGGGGAAAACCTTTCGATGGTGACCTCCATCTATTCCGGGCACCTTTCAGGTGGTGCAGCTGAGCCTTTTATCTTTGTTATGCCAACTTTGTAGGTCTCTCCTAAGGAAATTCGCGTTGGCTTTGTGGTAAGGCTTTCTTGTACAGCTTGACTGCTTTGTTGAGAGCGGTTCTTGCAGCTCGCTTACCTCGAGCCTTCTGACTTCTTTTTAATTTTAAATATATTTGACACGGCTCAATGCGTTAGCACAACTGAGCCGTGGAGCGCACCTTGGGGGTCGTTTGGTCCGTCTTCTCGCGTTTTCGTTTACGTCCATGTCATCATCGGTACTGCATTCATCTTGCTCATCGTCGGATGTTCTTATTTGTTGTTTGTGCTTACGGGTCGCTATTGTAAATACTTCTTCATCGGTATTAGATTCCTTATTGGTGGTGTTGGTTGTTGGTTTGGAAACATTTGCTGTAATCGTTGTTACTTCGATGTTGGTAATGGCAGTTGGTTTAGTGGTACTGGCCGATCGTTGTTGAGCTGGTGCTTGTGAATGCCCGGTCTGCAGTCGTTGGTTTACCAACTGGTTGTGGTTTAACATACGATGATTGTATACCGGCTTTGGTCGTATCAGGTGGAATTTCTTTAGCATTCTCTGCGCAAGGTTTCCCGTGGTGTAGCGGATGATCACAATATTGACAGGTAGGAATCTGTCCTGGGTGCGTGACTAGTGTTCGTTGAGAATATTCAACACCATGAGGTGATTTGCAAGTCAAGTAAGAGGGAATAGGTTTTGTCGGACGCATTCTCACCACACGAACTCCGTTGCGGAGTCTTGGGAAGAAGTTCCTCCAACTATCTTCCTTAACACTGTTCACCTCTCCGTATTTTGACAGGATTTGTTTGATAGCGAAGGAACTAGTACGTGGTGCCAGGTCATGTCAACATTTAACATTTTGTTCTGGGAAGTGAATGATTCTGCTTGACTAATATTTTTTAACATATTCAGTACCGCATGACGTAAATGGTGGAATTGCACCGCATAAAGTACCGCAAGCTACGTTGAACTTCAAGTTCACCTTCAACATTTGCTCCCCTTCATGAATTGATGGTATTACCGGATATTTCGTGTAGTCAACAGCAACACAGTTTGCCTGCATCGTGATATACTTTTGCTTTGCATTGTCACTCATTGTTTGTTCACGTTTCACACACTAGGCAGAAGGAATCAATTTTTGCCAAGCGTCGCGCGGGTAAATTTGATTACTTGCCCTGCTATTGCAGCGGAGCGATTTCTAGCTTCTAAACTGAGCGATATGAGAAACCGAAGTGATCTCCAACTTCTTCTCCAAACTCGGAGGCAACTTATACGTAGATCGATAATCGTCGTATTGCACCCAGCGACCGTTTCTCAGTTTCCCATCCCTTAGTATGGTCGCATTACACGCCTTTGTTAGTAGTGCCGTGAACTCGTTCGCATTTAGGTTGAAGAGGATACCCTCAAATTCAAGTTCTTCGACGGACACGTTCCTGTGAAAAATCGCTGTTTTCCATCTTCACTCGTTTATTTATCTCCTACATATTCATATTCATGTGTAGTTCATAGTCCTGTTATCAATGCTGTACCAAATCGCTTGGTGGTCGCTGTGGATATATCCTCGCACACTTTTCGGTCCATTTTTCCGGTTACTCCAAGGCTACAAAAATTGACATCGATAATGGATTCCCGGTTCTTCCTGCGGTAAGTGCCGATGATACCATTATTTGTAAGATCTATATTAAGCTTTGCTAGAGCATTCTTGATCGCTGATGGCCAGACAAAGTTTTTTTGATTCCAGCGTCTATCTCGAAAATTTCGCATGTTTCTGGTTCTTGGAATATTTCAGAATTAATGTCTCTTCAGCTTTTTGGAAAACGGCTTATTCAATTTTCACAAGCTTAGCCTTAAATGGAAGGTTTGGTAGCAGATTCATAAGAATCGCACATATGGCTGCGGAAATACGGTATGAATACTAAGTCCCATACGAAATCTTTAAATGTCAAAAACCTTTCGGTAAAACTCATGTATATTGAATATTGAATCACATATAAATCTCCAGGAGTCTGATTTGAATTCAGATTGTTTCCTTATCGAAATTATTTTCGAATGCAACGATCGATTATGTCTCTATCGACTGTTGCGTTTAAAATGGAATCGATTCAGAAGTCGGTCTGTATTAGCCTTTCCATGAGATCCCGAGCAAAGTCCAACATCAAAATTACAGCAAATAGACAACATATTTTGATATCAAGCATCAAAGTGAAATCTTATTTTGATATCAGTTTAAACTTTTTCAGATATAACATCATATTTTGATCTCATTTTGATGCTTACATTTTTAGAAAAAAATGTTTGTTTCTATTTCATCAAATTGATTACTTATTTTGTTATCAATGAAATATTTCACCATCTCAATGAGTTTTCAATTTGGTTTCACTGATAGCATGAATAGTTTTCTGTTTGATGTCATAGTGCAATTTTTCTGCTTTCGATTTTGATCTTTTAACCGTTAAAACGACCAAAATGATAACAACCTGAGCAATCATTCCCAGCTACATCACAACACCAAGTTTAGTTCTCAATTTGTTATCAGACTCTGCTCGGGATGTTTGTTTGATAATACACAGATGGGTCCTTCCTTCCGCGACCAGCAAACGTTTCATTTGGTGTTGGACTGGATCGATGATCTCTTTTAAACTTTACCCGAGAATGGTCAAAATAAAAATTATCATGGGATGGTAATTTCTAAAACTACCGTAAAAGTTTTCAGTTACGAAAAGCAAAACTCTATGGAAGCTATTGTTGTTCTATAAAACGTGACAATTTTTTGAATTCTGGTTAATTTAAAAAAATTATTTGCCCCCTGATTTTTTTCAGCAATTTTGAAGGGGGGGGGGGGGGGGTGACATAATTTTTAAAAAATATTTGTAATGGCCTAATTTACCTCATTGAAAAAAATAGTAATCGAAAGAAATTAAAAAATCCTTAAATTTAAATTAGTGTTGTGAATACCTTTAACTTTATGTTCATCGCAGAGACTTCTTCAAAGAAATTTGTTATTTTCGGAAAAGCACAGACAGCTCCTTTCACATTTGAAGTAAAATTCATTGCGTAAGTACCATCAGACGGCACATTACAGAAAACCATGATCAGCCACCGTTAAGAAAATCTCGTAAAGGGCGTAATGACTGCAAAAGTCGCATCCAGCACCTCAAAGTCAACAGCACGCATCGTAAACGAAGGGTCATTTGTGAAACCCAACGGGTTCACACTCGTAACCTGTAAGTGTAAGATAAAATTAACCCCAGCTGATCGCAAGCGTCAAGATAACAATGACGATAACAATATGGGCGGCGTAAGAAGGTCTCCAATAGCAACGGAAAGTAGCGCAGTTTGAAGACCAGCCATTAATGAAGGGTGAGACGTTAATTATTGCAACATTTTAGATTGATTGGTAAATCGGCTATAGTTATCGAAATGAAACGAATGTTTTACAGTAGCTCAGCATATATTTCTTTCAGCTTATATACTTCGGTTGGTCCTTCGCCATCCCTTTGGTCTTTCAAAGTTCGCATGATCATGGCCAATACGTTTCAATCGGATGGAGTTCAGGGCAGTTTGGTGGGTTCATGGCACAAAAACCACCGAATTATTAGCATAAAGGGAACGGTTTGGAATAGTGGCATGACCAAAACAGGCTAAAACCATTGTTTTTGATCATGCAGCCTTTATAACGGCAAAAAGCGTTTTTGGAGACACTCAGTTTTGTAAAATTTCATATTTCATAGAGCTTTTGGTTACGAATGGTTCACTACGTTTTCCACAAGTGTATATGGCCTGCCAAATCAGGTACTCCGAAACGAATTTCGATAGCTTCTTCCATTTGAAACGGTCATTCACAACATTCCTTACACGTAATATACTCGTGTCTTGGTAACTGCTTGATATAAGTCTCATAATCGATGTTTGTAATTTAGGACAAGTATAATGTTAGGATTTTCAACCAATTTTGATGATAAATAGATCAGTAATGTAATTAACACAGCTTTTAGTCCTGCACGAATAAAACCTTGAATTAACTGAATAAATTATAGAAAGTCAATAAAATGAATAAAATTTAAAAATAATAATAATAATAATAATGCAAAAAATGGAAAAAAATTATCAACTACACAACATATAAAGTAAATTAATCACACAAATTAATAAAGTAAATAAATCAAATTAGCTCAGCTCAAAAATAAAAAATACTTTAGAAAAGTTACAAAATTAATAGAACAGATTTAATTGAATTAAATTAACAAATTAGATTAAGTGCCGATTTCTTCACCCTCGCTTAACGCTTAAGTCAGGAAATCGACCCTAAATGAATAAGCAAATCACTAAACAGAATTAATAATATGATTAATATACAGCTAGAATAAAATGTATGAACTGAAAAATGATACAATGAATAAAATGAGTAAAATGAATGAAATAAATAAAATGCATTAGATTAATTTAATTAAATGAAAGAATTTGATATATGCAATGAAATAAATTTAAGTTAAGTTTAATTTGAGTTAAATTAAATAAATTAAGAAAATTAAAAACTAATTATAAAATTATGAATCACGTTAATTTCATGAATTATATTAATTAAATGAATCAAACTAATGAAATTTGAAAAAAAAATAACGAAGGTCAATAAATTTATGAAATTAATAAATTTAATAACATTATTTAAATTAATAAAAATAATAAACAATATGAATGGCATGAATATAGCTAATATAATGAATGAAACGATCGAAATAAATTAAATGAACTGAATAGAATAAATAAACCTGAAAAACGATATGAATGAAATGAAAAACTGAATAAAACGAATACAGCGAATAAAACAATTTTTTTTATTTTGATTATAGATGTTTTAACTTTGTGGTCATTCGCCTCTTCTTTAGGATGGAGAAATCTCTTCGGAAAAGTCTATAACCCTATGTGCGGGGCTCGGAATCGAACCCGGGTGAGCAGTTTAAAAGGCTATCGATTTACCAACTACACTATGCCCGCCCCCACGAGTTAAATGAATATGATGAATAATATAAATAATACGAATAAAAAGAATTAGATAAATTAAGTGAATGAAATGGATAAAATTATTAAGTTAAACAAAATTAAATTTCAAATTTCCAATTTGCCTGGGTTCAGTTCCAGCCGAGGTCGTTGAGATTTTTCTGAGGTGAAAAAATCTGTGGTCACGTCTTCCTTCGGAAGGGAAGTAAAGCCGTTGGTCCCCGGTCTATGAGTTTGGTGGATCGATATCTAGTCCAGATAGTGAAGTCACCTCTATGGCGTCGGTAAAGAAGAAGTGATCCAACTTCTATACTCTTACTAACAAAAATATCCTCCTCCTGTGATACTTGTGGAGTGCGCAGTAGTATATACAGCCTCTAGCAAAAGCAAGTATCGGACTAACTATTCCTTCCCTTTCCTTCCGCGATCTACGTTCGGGCCTGGCCGGCGCCGGTATTGATCAATACTTTAGGATTACCAGGAGTTGCACATTGAAAGATGTTTCGCTACTTCCAAGCATAATTATCTACTTATTCTCTGTGCAACTTCAGCTAGTCCAGATCGATAACGGAGTAGCAGCCAGGGGTAGTCACACAAGCTCAAGCTCAAGCTCAATAAATAAAAATATGGATGAAATTAATAGTATCAATAAAATGAATATAATGAAGAAAATAAAATGTAAATAAAATTGATAGAGAGATTAAAGAGTAGAAAAACAAACAGCATTAAATTATAAATTATACAACGCATGAAATGAATAATGTGATCAGAATGCATCTAAAGAATGAAACGAATAAGAAGAATGCTGAATGAAATAAATGATCAAAATGAAATGGTCATATAATTAAAATAATTTCAATATTCAAAACGCTCAACATAAACAAAACGAATAAAATCTAGGAAATTGATAAACTGATCAAATGAGTATATGGAATGATATTAAAAATAAAAACCTGTTTTAATCCACCTAGAGGTGCAATTGTGCCTTTCTCATTTCTCCAAACTATGATTTAATAGCTGGTTCGTATAATATAACATTATGGAAATGTCTTTCATTCTTATTACACTTGGTAAGTATATATAAGAGCACCTTTTTGCATTCATCGCGGTATCGGTTTGAATCGGAGTTTTCTATGTGATCGCACTGCACAACCCGTAACTCCGGAACCGGAAGTCGGATGGAGATGGAATTTAATATCAGTTTCCGGGGACGCAACACCTTTCATTTGAGACTAAGTTGATCAAATCGGTCTAGCCATTTTCGAGAAACCAATACAACCGTTATTCTGAACTTGGATGCTTCCGGATCCGTCGATGGTGGCCAGTGTGGCCAAAGAGACTTTGAATGACTGTTGGTGGCCTAGATCTACAAATTCAACAGTTGTGTTTACATTTTGGAAAAAATTTCACCGTTTTACATTCATCGCAGAATTCGTTAGAATCGGGATTTGCTGCGTGATCGTTCGTATCACCCTGTAATTCAGGAACCAGAACTCGGCTCCACACAAAATTCAACAGCAGCTGATGGACCTTTCATTTAAAATCAAGTTTGTCAAAATCGGTTCAGAAAATTCCGAGAAACCGATGTGGACAAATCAACAAATTTTGTTTTGTAACCATACTCTTCAACTCGTAATCCGGATCAAGATGTCGGTTGAAAATGAAATTCACTAGCAACCTATGGGAATATTATGCCTTTCATTTGAATCTTAGTTTGTAAAAATCGGTTCAGCCATCTCCAAGAAACCGATGTGGACATTTTGTTAACAAATCCGCACATACACACATACATACATACATACATACATACATACATACATACATACATACATACATACATACATACATACATACATACATACATACATACATACATACATACATACATACATACATACATACATACATACATACATACATACATACATACATACATACATACATACATACATACATACATACATACATACATACATACATACATACATACATACATACATACATACATACACACATACATACACACATACATACACACAGATATTTTGCGATCTCGGCGAACTGAGTCGAATGCTATATGAGACTCGGCCCTCCGGGCCTCGGTTAGAAAATCGGTTTTTGAAGCAATTGCATAACCTTTCTATATGAAAAAGGCAAAAGAATAATATTTAATTAGCTTAATAAGCATGAGTTCAATGTTATCTTCATGTGATTATAATTTGGAAAGGTTGGTGGAATGGGTTTGAACGTGTAGGGAATGGGGGGTTAGTAGAGGATGCGTCAGAAATCCTTCATCTTATTTCGGTATACGGGATGGATGAAGGAAATGCGGGCGTGAGGGTGGTCCAAGGGGAGGGGAGTGATGAAGGAGGGAGGTGTAAGGGCAAGACGGGGGGGGGGGGGGGCGGCGACGCAATACTCAACTGCATATTTTGCCTTCCATTTGAGACTTGGTTTGAGAAAATCGGTTCAGTCATCACCGAAGAACCGATTTGACTTTAATTGTGGAATATGCCCGGAATTCCGGACTTCCGGAATCGTCGATCGTGGACAATATATTCAAAGAATGTTTGATTGGCAATCAGTGATCTAGATCTGCGATTAGAAGTTATTTGGTGACCATTTCAATAGTTTTTAGCCTCTGAGGTATTACGATTGTACCGATTTATATGGGAAATTCCAATGTATCCTTACTAACACCCCTGTAACTCCGGAAGCAAGAGTCAGAACCGAATGAAATTCAGCAGCAGTCAATGGCATTACTGTATCTTTCATTTGAAATCAAGTTTGTAAAAATCGGTAGAGAATTCGTTGGGGAATGGGTGTGATATTAGCTTAGGAACTTGGCGAGTTCCCCGGGGGCGTCATGAACCGTCATAGGTGGCCAATGTAATCAAAGCTACTTTGATTGATCATTAGTGATCCAGACTCGCAAACTAGAGTAATGTTACATCAATTTTAATATGTTTTACATCATTTGAACATCATGGTGGTACCAGTTTATATGGGAATTTGCTGTGTGACCGCACTCCTCAACCCGTAACTCCGGAACAGGAAGTCGGATCAACTAAAAATTCAATAGCAGCTTATGGGAGCGTTATACCTTTCAGATGAAACTAAGTTTGCGAAAATCGGTTCAGCCATCTCTGAGAAAATTGTGTGAGTTTAAATGACACACACATACACACACACACATACATACACACACAGACATTTGCCGATCTCGACGAACTGAATCGAATGGTGTATGACACTCGGCCCTCCGGGCCTCGGTTAAAAAGTCAATTTTTACAGTGATTGCATAGCCTTTCTTTATATGAGAAAGGCAAAAATGATTTAAATAAAGTAGATGATAAAAACAAATTGGAGAACCATTGTTTCAGACAGTTGTGAAAAGTTCAAGAAGAATGAATAATTAATATACAATGCACCATCTAGTGTTCCCATTCTTCTCTGTTGTTTCAAGCCACAGGTACAGGTAACCTGCCAAATCAAATATTTCTTGGTGAAGTACGACAGTTTCATCAGCATAAAAAGGTCTACCACTTTTTTCTTCCAGTTTTCGTGTACGTTGAAATTCGATTTCGCTATCTCAGTGTACGAGTAGTTCGGACTTTCGCAATGCGTGAGCAAAATTTTTATGCTTTGCTCCTCTTGCTTGGATGTCTTTTCACGAACTAATGCACTTCGTCGACTACCCTGGAAAAATCGATTTCAGCTGACTTGATACGAAGATCGCTGAACCCTCATAAATTTCCCAACGCTACGAAACAGGTGAATCTTTCGGAAACGACTTTTGAAATTCAACCTACATGCGCTGCTAGCAAAACTGGAGCTCAACGGTCCGAAAAGATCTTTCAAAAGAATTGATTTTTTTCAGCAATCAACTCATGAAACGCAGTATGGCTAAAATGATCCATTGGATACTTGCTATCAACTCTTCAACAGGGTTTATCATTTGTTTGATTTCAATACTAGCCAAGAATCGTTTAAATTTAAAATATGTTTAAGTTAGTTTAAGTTAGTCTAAGTCTGTGCGACGTAATATTTTCATAGAAGCCAATTCACCCCGGTGCTATCAAAATCGAAATAGTGGCATCATTTTGCATGCATAAACATACAACATGAGAGGTATTTAGGTTTTTAAATGCACGATTGAAGAAAATGCGTTAAGTCGACAAAATTTTGACCGTAACATTTATGTAGGATGTTTCTAAAAATAATTATTACCGAAAGAGTTGCATACACTAAACGATAAGTGGCACTG
This sequence comes from Topomyia yanbarensis, assembly GCF_030247195.1. Classification (NCBI taxonomy): domain Eukaryota; kingdom Metazoa; phylum Arthropoda; class Insecta; order Diptera; family Culicidae; genus Topomyia; species Topomyia yanbarensis. The sequence goes on from NC_080672.1 coordinate 387,068,348, forward strand.
TCAGTTAGAAACATAATACATCAACAAAATTCACTACTTGGGCTGATGCCCACTTCACCCTGTTTATTTCCTTTGTATAGCTAAGAGGAAGGTAATGCGCTAATTGAACATATAACAGATTCAATATTTGTATTTCAACGGTTTACAACCCTTCAGCCAGATTAAGATTTTCACAAAAAACAACTTCCGCGATGGGCAGCACATTTCGATCTAGGTCAACCACTGATTTAGAATGAAGGACAACGGCCATCGAAAAAAAATCTCGTTCTTGAACATTGTTGTTGTTGTTGTTGATCTAGAAAAAGGTACGCTCCACCTGTGAAGCCCGTCGACCTTACTGTATCTTTCCATTGCAATTAGCCGACGGGAAGACACTGCCTGATGCGTAGCAGCTTCCGATTTAACTCGTGATCGTCGTCAACCTTGTGATAATCGTTTCCGTATAAATTAGACAAGCCTATTAATGATGTGATGTGATGGTACATACCCCTTTCCAGTAAGAAGAAGCCGCTCCGGCCGCCCGGCTTTGTTGCTATAACGCAACCTACCTAATCGTAGGTCGTGCCAATCTAAACGATTGGGGGCGTTTTATAAATATACAATTAGCCCGTAGCGGTTTAGGACTGCGGTATGCGTGGGAAAATCTGATTCGATTAGACACAGAAGCCCTCGCAGCCCTGGAGCGGCGCAATGTGCATGAGGATGACCTAGCAGCTTCTTTTCGTAATGCCGGAGGTAGGCAACAAAATGGATGGGTATAAGTGGAACTATTTGTTGTTTTGTTCGATTTTGGAGATAAATTATTTTGGATTGCCTGTGGCGGTTTAGATCAGTTTTATGGGTTGAGTCGTTTCAGGAATAATTTAAAAACAAACATAAAACTTGTTGTTGACAGTAGAAATGTGAACTATGAATTATCATGCGAAGTAAACAACAGAGTGTAGTTGAATTTAGCAAGTTTAGATTATTCCATTAGAAATTAGAAAAAAAAATCACAAGCGGCTGCAAAGGGAATTGCTATTAACCCTAGTTTGTCTGGTTTCAAACTTAGGCGAAGGGAAACGAAGCCATTGGTTGTGTTTCATGCATTTTAAAGTCATTTGGCACCAAAAATTAAAATTCGATTTTTAAATGTTTCCCTTTGAACATTATTCAGTTCCTGCTTCTATGAACTCAGGAAAGTGACTTTGGTTTGTCATTGGTGATCTAGACAGCAAATCTACGTACATTTGCACCCATTTTAAAAAGTTTTGCTTTGCGCCGTTTCGGATCCTTGGCCTCGGATATGCGGCCAAGCCGCATCACACTAGCTCACAGTATTAGCCACTTGTTAAGGCACTGTCACTGTTAGGTATATTATTAAGCACAACTTACACACTTTTTCAGTTTACCAAATTTTGGTTAATAATTTTACATTTCCGCTCTCGGATCCGGTTTATTTAGCTTAAAATAGACCGTTTTGTCAAAAATCCGCATTAATATTGGACCTCTATCAGTAAAGTCTCTAAACTACACAATTACCTCAAAGGGGTACCAGTTTATATGATAAATTTCTGTTTGATCACACCCGTAACTCCGGAACCGGAATTCAGATCGACACAAAATTCAATAACAGCCGATGGGAATGTTGTACCTTTCATTTGAAACTAAGTTTGGGCAAATCGGTCCAGCCATATCCGAGCAAAATGGGTGACATTTTTGACACATACGCACATACATACACACAGACTTTTTCCGATCTCGACGAACTGAGTCGAATGAGATATGACACTCGGCCCTCCGGGCCGGGATTAGATTGACGATTTTCAGAGTGATTGCATAACCTTTCTATATGAGAATGGCAAAAACAAACAAACAGCAGCTTTCTATTTATCGGAATCGTCGTTTTGATTTTTTTGTCGGTTCATATACTTTGGGATTCTTGTAGTGAGAATAATCCAGTAGAACTAGAATGCATGAAAGGTGTATCTCATAAAATAGCGATAAATTTGCTAAGCTTTAACAGTTTCCGCTTTAAATGATTCAATAATCTGAAGTAATTCCAACAGGAACTGGCTTTGCTTCCAAATAATCCAGAGCAGGCCCGTGCGCAGAAAATTCACAAGGGGGGGGGGGGGGTTGATTATTTAACAGTTATGTTCAAAGAAACGTACAGAAACCCTCAAACTTTGAAGAGGCCTGGACCTAGTCTTGCGAACCAAACCACTCAGCTCAACAAATTGGGTAAATGTTTGTTATCTAGAAAGAGTCATCAGAAGACACCGCTGCATAGTGGTCGGAAATGTCAAAAATGTGAACTTAATTCACTAGAGATATGATAGCTATAATATCCCCACAGATAGCTATAAGATTTTGTACGGATCGCTTATATGGTACCGGAAATATAGACTGAACCGTTCGGTCACATATGAAATTCCCATATAAGCCGGAACTCAATTTTTTTTCAAAGGGGAAAAAATGAAATTTCAAAAATCGAATTTGTATTTTTGACGCCGAACATCTTTAAAATGCATGAAACGTCGATATTTTATGCTATATCGAAAATTTTTTTTTATAATGATTGACTTTTTGGGACTTAGCCGATTTCGCTCCTTTTTTTCAATTCTATATTACCGTGGCTGTTTTTTCTTTTGCAAAATTTTAGAACTCGAATAATGATTTCTTTTCTTGTACATAGTTGTCAAGTCATGTATAATAAAATTGTAATGTATATATTTGAAAACTTTAAATAAATATAAGCAACTAAAAAATTCTCGTGTTCATGATTGAGAAAGGCACAATTGCACCGCTAGGTGGATTAAAACAGATTTTTGGCATTTCCGACCACTGTGCGGTGCCTGCTGGCTCGTGGTGGATTCGGATTGGTTTGTAGTAGTTGTTAAGCCAACCGACTAAACCTAAAACTCTTGTATCTCGTAATCCTCATTCATCCAGGGCAACCGTTAAGTACTGATTTAGTAGGGATTGTGTTCTTGCTTATTTTGTTTTGTGTTAATCGTCATGTTTTTATCCATAGCTACTTTTCCTTACTTGCTGTTCAACGTTCGCGTTATATTTGACCTGCTTAAGTCTGCTGCAAATATCGTCACCTGTTGACCAATTGAGACATGAACCGATCCGGAGGTGTCGACCATAAGGATTTACATCTATTTACAACCACTTTCGCCGGGCTTCTTATCCTTCTTGGTGCTAGTCGTTCCTATTTCTCTGCTTGCTGGTGCTGAGAACTTCTCGGCAGCGGTATTTCACCCTATTGGAGTGACAACGAAAGATCGCGGAAATGGGAATAATTATGTGCGGTAAAATTTCTCTAGACAACGATATCCCGATTTTCTCCAACTTTGTGTTTTCCCTCCTTAGCTGCCGTTGTTAGCCCGCTGTCTACTCACTACTGCTGCTAATATCGAAACTTGTCGAAACGTGAACCGATCATTCAGAGAAGCCGTCCAACTTGACATACATCCCTTTCCAGCCACCTTCGCAAAGTTTCGTCATTGACTTGTTTCTAGAGTGACCGAACTCAAATGACATTTTATGTGTCAAAACGGTTTGCAGTATATTTTTTTCCTGAAGAGGGAGTTAGTAAATTTTTAAAACTAGTACAAAACCATCATGGGGGGGTTTGAACCCCCAAACCCCCCTCCCTTGCGCACGGGCCTGATCCAGAGTAATCGAGTAATTGATTATTAATCGGTAATCTGTATAACCATGAAGTAATCTAGGTAATTTTTTTCGGGAGTGACATGTAATCAATGCTGTTGGAAACCCCTTTGGGGTCCCCCTTTAAAATAAAAATTATAGTTCCGGCTTATAAGGTTATGTGACCGGACGATTCATTATAGGGGAGCCCGGGGCTAGTTAGCGGTTGGGTAAGTTGGCGGAATCCCTTTTTCTCTGTTTCTATTAGACATATAGCGCTGCCGCTTCTTATGTAGCTCAAGTTATGTGAAACCCATTATCCAATGTGTTTTTGTTGCAAAACGATTTGTTTGGTGGAAGTTGTGGAAGTGATATCGTGTTTTCGAGCATTCCAAATAAATTTTTCTAAATTTTAAAAAATTTGCGTTATTTAGGGTGATTTTCAATCTATTTCCCGTATGATTATATATTTCGATAGCGCGTGAAAAAAGCTTTCAGTATCTATATATATATATATATATATATATATATATATATATATATATATATATATATATATATATATATATATATATATATATATATATATATATATATATATATATATATATATATATATATATATATATATATATATATATATATATATATATATATATATATATATATATATATATATATATATATATATATATATATATATATATATATATATATATATATATATATATATATATATATATATATTACATGTATCAACAAACAAAAGATATTTTTTAAATAGTTTTAAATAAAATATGCGGTTGGGGTAAGTTGGCGGTGCTGCACGCGGGGCAAGTTGACGGTACTATTTACAGTGCAAACAAAAGTCATCAAAAAATTTATTTCTGGAATTCACTCCAAAGTAAGAAAATCTTTTTCCGGCCAATCGCATAAAGAATTTCGAAAATTTGCTTTTGAATAGGGAGTACGCGTCAAAGTCAAAATACCGGGGTATTGAAACTGAAATATAATAGCAAATGTCAGTTAATATACAGTTTTCTTGAAAAGACATTCAGCACGTTCCAAAAGGACCCTTGAAGTAATTGAATCTCCATTTAATTGCTTAGTTTTTGAAGTATCCACACATACCGCACACTTATGCCGGGGCCGGGGAAAGTTGGCGGGTTTTCCGCGTCACATCATTTTGTCTCTAAAAATGGAGACAATGCATCAAACACTTTAAAAAAAATCAGAGATGTTGCCTGTTGCCTTGCCTTTCAAGCCGCGTATTCTCTTTGGCAAGATCTACCTACATCAAAGCGGTAAAAATTGAAAACTGAAAACACCGCCTACTAGGCCCGGTCTCCCTTATATTTCCAGAACCATATAACCAATCCGAACGAAATTTCATAGTAGTGTATAGGAATAATGAACCTTTCATTTGAAACTAAGTTTATGAAAATCGGCCCACCATCCCCGAGAAACTGATGCGATTTTTTTTATTTTAAAAAAGGCCATATTTCCGGGCACTTCCAGAACTATGGTGGTCAATGTGGCCAACAATATTTCCATGTGTCATCAGTAACCTGGAACTGCAAATGCATGATGTTTGACGTCTATTTTAGCAAAAAAAAACCTGTTTGCATTCATCGTGGTATCCACAACCCGTAACTTCGCAACCAGAAGTCGAATCGAAATAAAATTCAACAGTTTTTGGGGACGTAAGACCGTTCATTTGAGACTAAGTTTGATCAAACCGGTCTAATCATCATTGAAGAATCGATGTAACTATTATTCTGAATTTGGATACTTCCACCGGGGCTTCCAGAACCGTCGATGGGGCCAATGTGGCCAAAGAGACTTCAAATGACTGATAGTGCCCTAGAACTACAAATCCAAGCAGCTGTGGTCACATCTTGGAAAAATCATCCTGTAATTCCGGCAACGGAAGTTGGATCCTTTCATTAGAGACCATCCCTGAGATTTATCCCTGGGGCCTCAAGAACCCTCATAGGTGGCCAATGTGGTCAAAGCGACTTCGATAGGACATTAATGATCTAAACACGCAAATCCATGTAATGTTGCACACATTTCAATATGTATTGCATCATTTGGATATCATGGTAGTACCAGTTTATATGGGAATTTGCTGTGTGATCGTATTATTTAACTGCGGAACCGGAATACGGCTCAATAAAAAAATTAAATAGCGACCGATGGGAAGCTTGTACCTTTGATTTGAAACTAAGTTTGTGAAAATTGGTCCAGCCAACTCTGAGAAAAATCGGTGAGATTATTTTACACATACATACATACATACATACATACATACATACATACACATTAGACTGCCCAGAAAAATAATGAATTTTTAAAAACTCAATCGGTGCACCCCTCAGTTGATCCCGGGTCCCACAAGGAGTACTTGGACCGAATTTGAAGCAAATCGGACAAGTCTAGCTACCGGACCAACGTGCCTGAAGCTTGTATGTAATTTTTCGACAATTTACATGGAGAACACCCATTAGCTCGCATTTTTGCCGCTAGGTGGCACCGTATGCCTTGTATTATCACTATAAGTGAAAATAAGAAAGATAATTTAATTGTCTACAACTTTGTGGAAGACCGCTGGTGAATCCGGCTTTGTTAAAAAAAGTTATTAAACTTTTAGCGAAGTGATGTCTGAGCCAGTTTTGCATGGGGCCTAGCAGTGCATGGTTGTGTATCAGTACTCGATTTCTACGAAGTATACATTTTTGTGAAATAATTGTTAGGTTTAGCTCAATAGTATGTTCAGAAGAATTATAGCACATAATATGAGTTATGTTTTGGTTAGAAAATTTTAGTTCCACCTGTGATCGTATAGAGGGCGCTAACACTAACTTTGCATAGAAGAGAGATAGAATATCGAAATGTTCGGAAGAATTATTGAAAAATGCCTGTTCTATAACTTTGTGGAACACACCTAATTTCTATCTCTTTCCGTTGAAAAGTTAGTGCTGGCGCCATCTATGTGGTCACAGGGGAAACTAAAAACTAAAAGTCCGGTAGCTAGACTTGTCCGATTTGCTTCAAATTTGGTCCAAGTACTCCTTGCGGAACCCAGAATCGACTCAGGGGTGAGCCGATAGGGATCATTTTTTTCCTGTCACTAATACACATACAGACTAGAGGTGTGCGCCGCCGCGCCACGCCGCCGCCGCCGATGATTTTGACACGCCGCCGATTTTAGGAAAAAATGGTCAGCGCGCCGATTGCCTTTTTTGTGCTGCGCCGCCGATCATATTTAAACTCGCGCCGAGTCCATTGTAAACGACCCAATGGGTCACGCGCCTCATCGAGACGACCAGATCTAAAAAACCCATCAACTTAACGATAATGACACGAGACCCACCGTGTACTCGATCGCGCTGGTATGAAACGACAACCAGTAGAAGAAAGCCAATCCGCGTGTGCTGAAGATTATATTCTAAAAAGCTTACTCGATTTATAAATTATAAAGATTTATTTGAAATTGTATTTAAAACACAGTTATACGCTGCAATTTGCAAGTCGCGTTAGATGTATTAACTCGTAAAGCAGCTGTGATCATTATCGGTGATAGAAATTCACATTTAACAATCTGTAACTAATTCGAGGTTAGTTTCCCACTAAACTGCTTTTGTATAACTCCATAAAATTAGCAAATTTTCATATTGTAGTTAACGGAACCTAATTCACGCACTTCACAGTCACGATTAGGTCACTAGTGACGCTGATGAAGGTAATATCATTGAAACTTAATACTAAAAATACTAGGATTAATGCAATATAATATTGCAGAATTGACACGAAGTCACAAATAAGTTGCGAACGCAAATATAGGAGGAATAGAAGAGGAATAAATACTAAACGTAAGTTATGCACTCTGAATTGTATTGTATATAGCATATTGTATATTGTATATAGCATAACATATCATTGTCATCCTAGGAAGTTTTTATTATTCATTGTGAATAAATAATTATTCGGAAATCATTTGATCCTCTCATTGCGAAGCAACAATTTGACCTGAATGTGTATTGAGTGAAAGAATTTTGGTTTACTTTACGATAATCTTATTGGTTGTAATAGTTTTGTGTGATTCTTACCATTACCAATCTTGAGGCAGCATATTGTAGTCCATATGGAAACAAAGCTGCTTTCGAACCGCACGGCAATTCAACAAGAAATTAAACTGTCACCGTATCTGTGAGCGGTTTGCTTATGAACTGTGAATTTATATAGTGTTCCGCTGTTTAAAGACTGGACAAGCGAATATCAGCCGAATAGGTCGGTAAAAGGTATTAAGATATTCAGAAGTTAAGCAATATACTTGTTCTAAGCGTTTCTTGTTTTACTAATCAATCAATCGATATGATAATAAAATAGCCTGGACAATACTTTTGCTGACTTCCTACTCGCATAGTCATCCGGATCGCAGCAATCAACAGTCAGTCTGTGGAAACCATAATACTCCCTACTGTTGAATTCTCAGTAGTTAAAGACACAAGTTACTTAGTGCAAGAACATATTTGGCTCATGCGGAATTAGATAGCATATCGACCGAATGATGTCACTTTTTCATGGTTAGAAACAGTTAAAACTTAATGAACCGACATATAAGCCAGTACAATTGTTTCTACAAAATCTGTGTAAATATTTAAATAAAAATACGTTGCAAATTACCATCGCACGCGTGAATCACCATTCTACTCAAATTTGCACGCAAGCAAAGCTCGTATAGCGATTGCTGAACATCTACTGGCGATGTTGAAAGCAGGCCTCGAAAGTTAACTCACGTCACGTCATGCCTTCGATATAGTAATTCAAGCCGTACGACTTTTAACTATTAACCTTGGTCTGGTAGTTCAGAGGGTAAGGCGTTGGTGTCGTATAAGCCACCCGTCGTATAAGCCAGCCCCCGCCAGGAAGGATTCTAGTAGTCAGTAGCCTCGTAACACTAGCCATGCAGTAGCACTGCACATTCCTAAAACCTGGCTGCAAAGTCTGCCGAAATGAAACTTGGAACGAAAAACTAGTGAAACATACTTCTGTCAGCATAATGGAAGGTTTTCTGTACGTTTACAACTGGTTCTCTCTAGAAAAATCCGCATTTCAATTTTCTTATCCTTTGTTTCTCTTTTCCTTTAATTTACCGAAAAAGTCTACAAAATCGATACAGTAGAACTTTGCCGCAATCGAAACTACCATACCATATTGGCCTATTGTTCGAAAGTGATTCGATGTTTAACCTGTATTGGAAGCCGCACCATTTTGTAATTTTATCATGCTAAGGATTTTTTCCAACGATATACGTGGACAAAATATTGAGTGCGGTGTATCGAACGATCAGAGTGGCCCAGAAAACGTCCCGTTAATTTCTATTTCAATATTTCAGCAAAAAACATTATTGGTTATCCGCAGAATCTCGTGCTCGTGACTTTCTATTGAGAGTGGAGACCTTCTTTAGCGGTGGGGATACAGTTGACTGCTTGTCTGCTGTATCTTTGGGATTATTTGCTTCTCTCATGTCTGACGTCCAGATCTTCATAGTTAAAGCTGTATTGGTGCCGACGGTCGGATGTTGCATCTTGCTTCTTGCACTTGCGCGTGAGCAACGTCGCCTTTTTATCCTCACCGATAGTGCTAACAGTTGATTTTGGGGTGCTGGATGCTGTTTAGCAGTTGTCATTATGTCCTGAACAACTGTCACAAATTTGGGAACCGTTTGTAGGTATTTGTATAGAGATCACTGTTCAAATAGGTATATCGTCGATGAGTCGGCAATTCGCTGAGATGCATTCTCGTTTGTATATGTATCTTTGTATTGCGCAAGGATTGTTCACGATGTGGCGTCTGATGTTAATACATGCGCGTAGGAATTTGCATGTTATGGGGACAAAGCGTGGTTTATTTAATAGTTCCGTGATTTTTAGTTGAATAATCGATCCACATTCTCAGCATAAAGAAATTTCTCCAAGTATCAGGTTAATAAATTCTATTTCACTTCACTCGGTTGTATAGGTCTGGCTCAGGCAGAAGTAGAAATTAGACTGAAGACCAGGTATTGTTATTTTATCTCAGAGGAATATTTATTAAAATGAATGGCATAAAACTTTGCTTTCTGAAACTGTGTTAGCATCGATATTCGTAACGGTTGGCATTGCAAGCATTAGGAGCGGTTGTTTAAATTTATCTTTAGTAATCGCAATTTTGGATATTTACTTTTATTTTTTTTCCATTTTCTCAAATAAAATTAATTTCCGGTTAAAAAACAGTGTTATGCTTAAAGCTGATGACACCGCTACGTCATCAATATTTGGTTTAATTTTGACACACGCAGACACAATAGTCAACATAGCAAGATGATTGAGGAAATTACTACTTTCCATCCATATCAAAAAATATCCCACGCCGCTTTGCGCCGCCGCCGCCGCCGATGATTTTAGCAAACGGCGTCACGCCGATACGCCGCCGCCGCCGGCCCAAATCACACCTACGCCGCCGACAACGACATTTTTCATCGGCGCACACCTCTAATACAGACCTCGACGAAGTGAGTCGAATGGTATCAGAGATTCGGCCATGCAGGCCTCGGTACAATTTTTGTACTATTCTTACCTTCATTTGTATAGTTGACGACAAAGCTCTACTTCAACCCAACACCGCGATTGTTGACTTTAAATTTTGCTCAATACCGCCGAGTTTTTATGAAGTGGAATATCTGAAGGTGAAAATGGAGGTTATGCTTACGAAAGTCGCCTATTTTTAATAGGGTGAGTGAGCCAGTTATGGCACTAGTTGCAACCCTAAACCAGCACATACTATAATTTCCCTAAACCTGTATATAATAACAAAATAATGGTTCAAACTCTATTGACATGGGCTTTAAAATACCAGGATTTACATCTCTACTTAATTGGTGGACAAAATAGGCCACTAGGTCACATTGACTGCTTCAGACTACGAACGATTTCATGTACAACAACACATTTTCCGATATAATGAGTTCATATCTTTTGCATGTTCTATTGTGTAATTAATTACATTGTTTTATCTTTGTTAATCTGTACTTTACTTTTTCCTTTGTATGTCTTCTCTCTTTTGTTTGCTTTCTTCTATTTTAATCTTTTTTCCCATTTTCAAATTTTGGCGTCGAGCGGCTCGCATTTTCCTAGCTACATAGTGCTGTTTTATTTTTTTTTTCTTTAAAGCGTATTTCATCCAGTTGCTCCTTAGGGACGTAAGGTTCGCAGTACCGACCCTTTTTGGCGAGAACCGATACTACGGTACTGAAAGTACCGGTATTCGAAAAAAGCTTCAATGTGAAATTGAGTGCTCAAACTGATGACCTTATTCTCAGATGCTTGATTTGTGCTGATCAAAAAACATGTTTATTGTTTTTAATTGCTTCGGAATGGCATGACTCATTACAGCAGAAGATATTTTTCGTATGCGGCTCCTTCTTTTATTTCGAAATCTAGGCCACTTTGAAAGCAATAACTGCTAAGCGGTGCGACTTTCGTCGACTTCAACAGATGGTAAATGTAAGAAACCCTATTAACAACAGTAAATCAAAGCGAGAACGGCAGTAAATCCGGGCAGATCGCTTGCATTTCCCCTTTGCTTTTCTGTAAATTGGCTTCGACCTTTATGTCGTTTGCCTACTATTCTCTAATGCATACCAAGTCTCCTTGCTTTGCTTTAAACTATGAAGTTTTGCTGAATTTTCCGATCACCAATAATTACAAATCGCCCCATTTGAAGCAGATCACCAAGTCTAAAACTAAGGACTACTAAATCGTTGTTCCTTCCTTTATAGATAAAGGTTTAAGAACAAACCAAATATGTACAGATATGCCATAGACCATAGTCTTATTAAGCGCCGCCCAGTGAATAATGGAAACCAATCAGAATGGCGGTAATAAAAAAATCATAGCAAATTTTTACGTCTCTTACGCTAGATGTGCATATTTAGAAATTTAGTACAGGATCGTTAAAATTTAATTTCGACAAAATAGTGGAGGAATTTAAACATACCGTCAGTACAACGGGAGCTAGTAATGTTTAACTTCTAGAATTATTATGATGAAGGCCCCACCTCATTCTCTGACAAAGGTGTTAGCTCAAGGATTTATCTAAAAGGTAATTAATATAATTAAAAGTCATCTTGCAGACCGATATTTTGAAACAGATCCCCTGGAGAGTCCATATATTTTTCATAAAAAAATTGCATGGTACCGAAAATACCAGTAGTGGTTTTGGTTCAGTAACGGTATTACGGTACCAAGAATAGGTCGATATTCCCGGGATTTTCGGTACCGGTATTACCGGTACCACAACCATAGGGACGATTCATAAATTACGTATCACTTTCAGGGGGAGGGGTACGACAAAATGTTACATGTTGTGAAATGTGGGGGAGCGAGAATAAACTAGAAAGTTACAAAAGACGATTTCACTGAAGAAGTATCTTTTAAGGTATTTGTTACGTACTATTTGAGGGGGGAGGGAGATGAAGAAAATTTTGAAATTGTGACATTTCATTACATGTGGGAGGGGGAGTAAATTTTGGACAATTTTTGTGTAACGTAATTTAGTTTTAGAACTGGGTGATTGAATTTTTTTTTCTTTTTTCTGCAACCTCTGAAAATCTGAAAAACTTTTGTACTTTAGAATTTTCTCGGAGGGCGTTCGGGCTATTATTCAGCGCATCTAGTGGCGAGATTTTTCCTAGTATATTTTCAGTTTGCTCGACAGCGTTGTGCTTTTCAGCAACGGTACATTTATCAGGCGATGTTGGTTCAGATGCAATGTTGACATGATTAGACCTGACCCGTTCAGTGGCAGCCATTTAAGCCAGAGTATGTAGGAAAAACCTCGGACATCGGACTGATGCGACAAATTTGTTGACTTTAAAGAGCAGGTCGTCCGGGAAACCGGAAAATCCCTATCCAGCGCGTCAGTCAACCACTTAGTTACTTTCTACTTGTCTTCAACCGTTAGCACAGATCTTGGCCCATTTTTATTCTGTCAGTGGCTACTCAGTCGATACCGGACCGTAGAAACGGGAATGCCGTAGGTCTTGCATGCGGTATACCTCATTATACCATTGCATATTCGTTTCATGCCCATTTGTAACGCAGCTTCCGGGTACCGCACTGCTTTTATCTTGAAACTCTTCCCCATTTTTCTGTAAAAGTAAAATAAGGATCCATCGATGAAATAATACATTGTGATTTACAATGGGATTTGATGCAAAACAGTTTCCACATCAAACAAATGTACTTCACAACTTAAGCACACAAATAAATGTTTACCAGTTTGATACCGCGCTATGGAGTGAAAATTTCAACGATCACTAGATCAAACGCCCAGAAACAACGAAAAAACAAAACGAGCAAACTAAGGCCAAATAAAGCAGACACTAAATTGATGCACCTGTTCTTCGCCTCATCAAATACCATATTAAAATATACGAAACATATAAAATAAAATATTTCATAGTAATATCTAAGCATTATACATCATATATACGTGTTTTCTGCATTGAGTGGTTGCATATTTCCGTTAAAATTAAGTGAAACAAAATGTATAGTTTTTAGCCCTACAGCTAAGAAAAGTGTTGAATTGTGAACGTTTGTATTTAAAATGAACTATGCATCGTTCAACATAAATGTTACAATGTGATCCTTTTGAAATCAATGTGAAACAAATTTATATACTAATGTTAATTTACGAAATACTCTGAATTGACTCCTATTTTGGTTAATGGCTAGTTGGATCTACTAGTGCGAACAACTGGTGCTAATGCCACAACTGGCTCACTCACCCTACCACCATTTTCGCAATGCGGTATTGACATCATCCTATACGTTTCGTTTTACCGAAATGTTTAAAGCAAATGGTTGAAATTGACAACGTTGGGATTAAGATTCCTATGTATATAGAAAAGAACTATATAGAGGTAAGGCTACATGACCTATCACTGCTTACCCCTCCTGAGCTAATTGCAAAATACATGTTCTATTGCGGAGAAGTAGAATCAAAATGCACTGGACACCCGAAAGTGTAAGAATCAGGGAAGGACATCTGATCGCGGGTGCCAAGCCAGCTTTAACAATAATAACCTAGACGGCAAGGCAAGAGAGAATTAAATGCCCTCCGAGACGCAGTAGGCGCGACAATATTTCTTCGCCGATAATCACTAGTATTTGTTTTTATTTATATATTTTACGTATTGTACATGTACATATCAGAAAACCACCCTAGTAACAATTGGGGTTTTATGATAGTTTTATAGTAACTCATAAAACTGAGATTGCACTTGTAGCATGCTATAAAACTTCAATTGTTACTTGGGCATGGCTCCGTTGTGTCAAATAAGCGAATAAAATCACAGCTTTTGTATAGTTTTAAGGGAGCCCAAATGGAACCAAAAATTGTGCTTTTATGTCATGTTACCAACCCTTAAGGGGAGGTAAAGGTTTCAGCGTGAAATAAAAACACTTTTTTGCATTTTTTGGGGATTTTGCGTAAAGCAAATTTATCAAAACTTTTGTACATTATAGTGTATCATTTCAACAACATTCTGTATTTTTTTGACTGTGACGAAGATTTTTGTAGAACGGGATTTGCGGTGTTCAAAAACTACTTAACCGATTTCTTTCAAACTGTGCATACACATTCTATGTTAAAAATACCAAACCTACCTGCGTTGAGTTTTAAGATGATGTTTTATTTAAGGGTTTGGGATTATAAAAAGGCGGCATTTTTCGTGAAAAATAGTAAGTTTTATTTAAAATGCGTACAAAAAAACCCCTTAATTGAAAATTTATCTCAAAAACTCATCGTAAGGGTTAGGAATTTTTACATAAAAATTTGCATGCAAAGTTTGAAAGAAATCGGTTAAGTAGTTTTGGAATAGCAGGTAACACCGCAAAAAAAGTTTTTCCAGAGACGTTCTACAAAAAGTTTCGTCACCGAGTCGTTTGTCGATATTTTTGCATAGAAAAATTACAGCATGTTATTGAAATGATATAACATAATGTACAAAAGTTTTGATCAATTCGCTTCACGCAAAGTTCTAAAAAATTCGCAAAAAAGTGTTTTTTTTTCACGCTGAATCCTTTTCCACCATCCCTCCCTTCTTAATATTTATAAGTCCGGGTATTTTGAAGGTTCCTTTTTACAAGCAGTTTTTGAACTATTTAAACAAGTTTGACGTTGCAAACAATGTATAAGTAAGCAGATTTGAACGCACATTCTTTCGATTGGTAAAACAATTATAATTAGCCATGTTCAAAGTGGACAACAAAGTCACGCCTAAAAAGTTTTCAATACTCGAGACACTTAATAAATTGCAAAAAAGGTTATCTGTAGGGAAAGTACCACTTTTGAAAATGTTCTTGACGCCATGGGTCATTCGTTAGAAAATGTGAATGGAAGGTTAGTGCTAAAAGCACTAATGTGCCATTAGAGAGTGATGTTCGACCAGAGCGGCATGTGTGTGTGTGAAGATTCAGAAACAATTTGATTTCAAGTTGCAGAGATTAAGAATTTAAATAACTTCTAGGACATAGGACATTATATGACAAACAGTACTTTTTTGAAGACATCTTTTTGAGCAGTCTTCTATACCCTGAAACCGTCAGAGAAATAAATACTGAAATAAATAATCATCCCTTCATACTGAAAAAAACACTATGTGACACACCAATCAGAAGCAACACTTTCCGAGTGGCTGCTGCCCTGACCGGTGAAGGGGGTGGACCATTTAGGTTCATTTGCACACAATAGTTTCGCAGTACCTAGTTCTGCAAGGTACGGGATTTGTTACTCCATGCATAATTTGATCCGCCACATTGCCTTGCTGGCCCGAACTGACGACCGACGACACGATGCGATGCGATGTTGATGCACCACTTGCAGCCGTTATTTTTTTTTTTTTGCCCGGTGGTAACGTGATCTTATTTGCCCGATCACGCTCCGTTTTGCAAAGCTGTTGATTTTTTGCTGTCTATTTACAATGTGTGTACGCAGCTATTATCGTTCAACTGCCAACTCCAAGGGTCGTTTGGTTGTGTTTCGGCAAGACTTCAATGTTTGCACTTTGTGGCCTCTTCAATCAACGCGGTAAGGCGGCGGTAATTTGAATGCCATGAATGCGCATTCCCTATATGCTTGCGCGCACTCGCGGCCTGTGGTTGTGTGTGGCCACTGAATCGAAGAAGATCAGCTGAGCTGAGAATGCGTGTAGCAACAACGATGGAAAAAAGTGTTCATTTCACGGTACAGATACGCGCAATAGCGCCGATGCTTCTAGCACTTTTGCTGGCGTTGACTGTAAGTGCATTTAAGAGTGTTGATAGTATAATAGGCAAATTCTTGTACACGACTAGATTTTTAATTAGATATATTGCATTGAAGTGGCCCGCGGTTGTCTGTGGCTGTATTAGTTGGTGAAGGTAAACCGATTGTTTTGTGTTTAGGGGAGGAATTAATACACTGTCTTGATCCGGAATGTAGATTTTACCACAAACCATCGATCAAATTACGATATAGTATAAATAATCTTGCACATGTTAAATCTTTCATAGTATGAAATTATATCCCAAAACACCTATTAAACAGTGTGCTACTTACCCAACTTTCCCCTATTCCCCTATTATTCATTTCAGATACTCTTTGTGGTGTTTGTTCCATTAGTTACTGGTTCGTGCCTTGTTTGAGCATTGATGTTTCGCCACTGCGATGCGTTTGAGCAGTAAAATGTTATCATAAATAAAAACGTTTAGGTATGCTATGCTAGTTTCATGCTGCGAACGCGTGCTGTCTAATATGGGTCATCGATTCGGTAGCTACCGCCGCCGGTTGATGGTAAAATTCATAACTTACATAGAGTACATTCATTTGCATTTGCACCGCGTATTATATATTCAGTTAGTTCAGTTTCATGGACTTTGTCCCCCAATGATCCGATTGAGATCTTTCAAATCCTCAAACATATTTGGCCACTGTTTGTTTGCTCTGGCTACACACATCGTGTCCCTAGCTATTCGTGATTTTGAATTGATCTATGCCAACGTTGGAAGTGCCAAATGAATTGTTAGCAAATCATTTTTCTTCGCTTGAAATTCTAAAAGTAAGTCAATATTAGACTGAACAAAGTCCAGATCCGCTGTTATTGAGCTTCTGCAGTATCATTTGGGCAACAAAAAAAAGAGAAATCATCATTGCAAAGCACAATTTTTTCCCAAAATATGAAACTGGTTCTGTTAATTATTCCCGTCGGTGAAACAGCAACGCGCTCGCATTTAAATTAGATCAGATTCGACATTTATAATTTTTGAAACAGAGCAAAATCGCTGGAAATAGTCTCTAATTGGATGACTCGGATGTCTGGCTATGGGACGTCCCCGTTAAAATGCACCTACCCGGTACCGGTGTCTACAGAGTCCAACATTTCCAGTTTTTGAACACAAGTGGGAGGCGTCTGCAAGATTTATGGTCAATCAGCATTTTATCGTCTTGCGAGAATTTTAATTAGAGCCCCTCACTGCAGACGACGGCCAGGGTAAGCGATGGCGGTGGTCATCTACTACCGGTTTTCATAGATGCGACGAACTTTGGTGCGGAATTTATCAAGGTCACACTTTCGATGGATGGTGTGTTGGTTCAAAATGTTGATTGATCATTACGCTATTATTTATGTTTGTTGAGATAGATTATCAAACAGTTCGCTGTATGGCATTACGGATCCTGAAGCGCAACTTGTACCCAAGTAGCACACTTTATTTGTATGCAGTATTAAGAACTGGATGTTGATGTTTCGAATACATAAGCCACTAGTTGCTGTACGATCCATTAAGCGTTCTTTCGAGGTACTAGGTAGAACTGGTTTCTTTTTCAATGAGTTCTTATGTGTACTTATCCGATTAATCACTCAGGATGTTTGGCAAGCAGTACGTAAGTCTTTCTTTCAGAAAGCCAAGGACCGAGAGGGACTGCATACGTGCAAAGTGAAGGAAGCTCCAAATCGTTACGAACGATAAAATATGGTGGGAAAGTCACAGGCCCGAAAACTGTACACCCAGATGCTGACGAAGCCTCATTAGGGATGATGAGACTTACGTCAAGGCGGACTTCCGGTAGCTTCCGAGGCGACTGTTCTTCACCGCCCAGCACAAGTTTGATATTCCGGAGGAAGTAAAGAAGCAGAAACTTTCAAAGTTTGCCAAAAAATACATGATTTGGCAAGCGATCTGCTCATGTGGTAAACGGAGTGCGCCGTTCGTGACTACCTAGACTATAAACGGGGAGATATACCTCGAGGAGCACCTACAGAAGCGTCTGCTTCTTCTGTTTAAGCAACATGAGGGCCCTTCTGGCCGGATCTAGCTTCGTGTCACTATTCAAATGTTGTCCTGGAGCCAACGGGGTCACTTTCGTATTCAAGCATATGAAGACCCCCCCCCCCACCAACGGAACTAAGGTCTATTGAAAAATGCTGGGTAATTATGAAACAGGCACTACGGAAGCATCCCAAGGAGGTCATATCTGAGGAAGACATGGGGAAAAAGTGGGTTTCCGTACAGAAGAAGCTGCAACCAAATGTCGTACAGAATCTAATGAGTGAGGTTAAGTGTAAGGTGCGAGCGTATGGTTATGGTATTAAAGTTGAATGAAATAATTATGCCAAAAGCTTACTAATGGATTATATTTTATTGTCTGAAAGTTTGAAAAGGACCGGTACACTAGATACTTTTCTACAGCGTTTTTTCTGTGATGCAATTTGATGTGGGACACCTTTTAAACAGGTTGAATAGATTTTTTATAAATATTATTGCAGAACTTCAAAGGAGAAGGTATTCATGTCACTGTTATGCAAATGAATAAATCATTCTAGCTAAGATTCCGATTATAGTCCTGATTTAATTTAAAAGCATTAAATGAAAACCATAATGTTCAAAGTGGATGCGCTTTTTTAAACAGTCCGGAAAGATCGCTTGTACTGCATGATACCTGAAAATTAGTCTACTTTCCGGAAATGAATGGCTTGTTTCACCCCTTTTGCCCCGAGGTGTGCGAAAAAGATAATTTTTAATGACTTGTCTGAAGGAGGAGCATTGTTGTTATTGTTTTGTTACCCAGGGTTCCCAATATAATTTATAGATGTCTCTCAGAGTCATCAACAACAGAATAAATATGTATTCTGTCAAAAATTCACCACACCAATTTTTTTTGTTTTAACTTTCTTTTGACACTGAGGTGGGGGGGGGGGGGGGGCTCAGTGTCAAAAGAAAGTTGAAATAAAAAATAAAAAATAAACGACAAATATGAATTCAGCATCCCAAAACTACCCTAAGGTGAAATTTTCATTAAATTCGAGCAACATTTAAGGTTTTGTCCGATTTTTGTACAGACAGTGATCACTGTGTACCGCGGTGAATATGAAGTTAAGTTTCTGTAATGCAATCGAAACAGAAAGTAATGTACATAACAATGTCCCAGAAGACACTTTTCAGAATGAACGAATGCGAATGTAACAGTAGTTGTTTAACATTCCACTGACAAAATTCTCGGGTTCAAGTCGGGTTTCGATTTTTCGAATTTGAAATTCTCGGGTTCGATTCGGATTCCAGTATTTGAAATTTTGAATCGCTTGGACTCGTAATATTTTGTGGAGACCAAATCTAGCGTTATTCATTTAGTGATAAAATTTCTTTTGCTCAGACTCGTAAACTGATTTAACACTTGCTCACGAGAGGATTCAGCAGGACGTAATTCACATCTAAACTGATCATTCGATTTTTTTTTCCAACACATCATACATTTTTGAACATTTATTTGCTTAGTCAAGAAAAATTATTCGTTCTGCTTTCTTTTATGGAACGTAAATTTCGATATACACTCAAGTTTTTTTTACGCGGTTTTTTTGGCGCGGTATTTTTTTACGCGGTTTTTTTACGCGGATTTTGAAATTTACGCGGTTTTCATTTACGCGGATTTTGAAATTTACGCGGTTTTCATTCACGCGGTTTTTGAAATTTACGCGGTTTTCATTTACGCGGATTTTGGAATTTACGCGGTATCCATCAATGAGGTTCCCTTTATCGCGGATTCTTAAATTTAAGTGGTCTTCATTTACGCGGATTTTGAAATTTACGCGGTTTTCATTTACGCGGATTTTGAAATTTACGCGGTTTTCATTTACGCGGATTTTGAAATTTACGCGGTTTTCATTTACGCGGATTTTGAAATTTACGCGGTTTTCATTTACGCGGATTTTGAAATTTACGCGGTTTTCATTTACGCGGTTTTCATTTACGCGGCTCGTATCCCCCGCGTAAAAAAAAACCTGAGTGTACTTTGAAGTCGTTGCATAGGTCGCCGTAGAAGTAATCGCACGAATCAAAGAAAGCAGAAATCTACGAAATGAAGGGAAATCGATTTTTTATGTGTATTGTATTAAGGTTGTACTTTAGGATTTAACTATGTGTATTCTTAGTTTAGCTGTGAACACCGAGGTACAGATTAAACCATTGTCCATAAAGAGCATGGCGCGATCCGGTTTCCTTCATAAAAACAACATACAACATTTTGACATACCCCCTCTCCACAAATAGCGTTACGAAATTTATGAATGGTCCCTATAATGATCATTCTAACGCAAAAAAAGTGCCACCAAGGCCTTATTAGACCAACCTCTGACCTCAGCTTAACCGCATCAAACTGTAACGCGAGTGGCGACGTGAAAACTGTCAAATGGGAGCTGGCCGTAGCCTGAAGCTCTAAATGTATATATTTCATGTTTAATAAATTAACAACTTTTCTAGCAGAAATTTACAAATTCGTGTAATAAAGTATGCATTCAAAAATGTTCTTGCAGATTACACGGTGGTACAGTGATTTTGTACTTTTCAAGAGATCTAGTATAGGTTCTAGATCTCATCAAATGCAACACAAAACAATGTATGAAAAATGTTTTATACCCTCAAAATCTTAATTGATAGCAAAAAACGATTTTTCGAAACTTTCGGCACTAAAAATTTTTTTTGCGTGATAGTTTTTCAACCGATTTTAAATTTTTTTGAGTGTTTTGGAACGAAGATGAAATGTTCTTTCCAACGGTATGCTATTTTATGTTCTATTGTTAAAAGTACTATGCGGTTTTGGGACAACAATATGAGAGTTACCATTATTTTACTATTTTTTTCATTAAAATTATTAAAATTGCTCAACATTTTTATTACAAAACGCCTTTGTTTTAATAAAAATTTAAGGATGCTTTAATCACGGTTTTTCCATTATAATCATTTTTATTTTGAGAATGGCAAAACAACGAAAAAAGTTGTATCTCCTTTCTACAAAGAACAAAGAATCAACTTCATCTCTCAATATTAATGTTTCAGAATAGCGGTTCCACGAATATGTACGATAGTCAGAAATTTTTGCTATTTTCTGAGAAATCGAGGGGGTCAAAATTACTCCCACTGTCTTAACAGCCCCGGGTTCCCCTACTTATATATTAAACATTATTTCTAAGGTTAAGTTGAAATTATTTTTTTATTTTCACAATTTTCATTATAATGACGCATCATTCTATTGAATATTTCTGTTCTGAAAGTGCCGTAGGCTTCGTCATACTGTACCTTGCAATGAAACTTCGTCAGCATCTTCATGTACAGCTTCCGCGATCGTTCTCTGGTCGACTTGTTCAGCTGATTTGGTAACATTCAATAATTTTGTCAACTTGGCGTGCAAGTAAATCGGATTTCATCGATACGCGTGCAAAACTCTATTCCGTGGCTCCTTTTGCTTTGATGTCATTTTCACAACTGAAGAGCAAATATAAAAATCAAACAGTGGACATTATGCTACACACATACATCTTTAAAATAAGTGGTGGACAGGTTTTTGTAATGCTCGATGAAAAAAATGCGTCAAGTTGAAGTTGACTAATTTTTTATCGTAACACCCTTTATCGTTAGATTTGAATTTATTGTCCAAGTTCCGTCACGACATTCCAAGTTATGTCTCGCCCATATGTTTGCACGAGTAAATGAAACAAAGATGGTTTTATGATCGATTGCCGATCGAGGTATTTACACATTCTTCGTGCCAGTTGCCAAACCACTGGTAGCATACAGTCCATGCATCGAGTAACGTAATTTTTGTCTCTTCCATTATATTCTTGAAGTTTTCATTTCGCGTCGGGATCTGCCCGTGTATAACTAAACTCTCCTTAAAAGATCCAGTTCATGATAAGATGGATGTCGAGCAATACCATAAACAGGCCCGATGAGAGGGGGAGGCAGCCAGGGCAATTGCCCTGGGGCCCGGGTCGCATTTGGGGGCCCGCGGTCATTTTAATAAACCGAAGCTCTTAAAATATTTGATTCTTAGATATAGCCTCGTAACCTTTTCTGATTATTTTCTTTAAGTTCCCCTTAACGGGCTCTGAAATATTGAGAAGCTAATTTAAAGTATTTTCGAAGAAAGCAATAGAGCGTCAAACAAAAATGCGAGCGTACGGACAAACGCATCCGTCCTCTTCTACGTTCGCTTCTTTGCTGGTGGTGCTGGTTGTTGGCTTAGAGACACTGGTCGCGATTGTTTTTGAGTGAATATTTGTTCGTGTCAGATCCATAGATATTGGTTTTGTAGCCGTTTGTAGTTTGACATAAGATGACGGTGTGCTGTTTTCGGTTATAATAGGTGGGCTGTTCTTAGCTGGTTTTGCACAAAGTTTTCCGTGGTGCAGTGTCTTTTTGTAGAATTCGCGCATAGGAATCTACCATGGTTGCATAACCAGTATTGTCTGATGAAACGTCCCATTTTCGGTTGATCCGCATGAAATGGTTACGTATGAAAAAGTTGGATTTTGCCGTGCATCTACAGCGGAACGATTTTTAGTTTCTACTCTGGGCGAGATGAGAAGGTAGACTGACCTTAATTAGCCGGTGATTAAAATGGATAATTGTTGTATTTTTATAGCACGTTCAAAGAATTTTTTTCTAAAAGTGTGAGAAAAAACGGTGATTTTGGGCCTCGCCCAAGTAACCACGAAAAATTATGTAATGGCTTTAGATATGTTCTAAATTTTCATACAAAAGATATGCTTTACAGCTTCATAGTTCTATAGAGATGATTAAAGCATACTTAGTGTGCCAGAATAGAGCTAGTTCAGAAGCACCTTAATGGCTGTCAATGTTAATATAGAGCCATTTAAAAATAACTTTTCCTTCTTTATCGATACAGCAAAAGAATATATAAACTTTCCATAACACACTCACCCTTCCGCTCTTCTTTCGTTTGATGTGCCGACTATTTAAATTGACGATTAAGTGCCTATAGAAATGGGGTTCAATCCCCAGTCGAAAAGCTCGTCTCAATGTTGTATACGTGTTTGATCACTGATCTGGGCGAAGATTTGCTTGTATATTCGGTTTATTCCAAGCTCTACCTAGACGTTTAGTTGAATTTTTTTCGAAGAATTGTGCAGCATTTGCATTTTGATTTTACGTTATTTACGTATTTTTTACAGACATAAAATGAGAGTGAACGGAGATTTTGATAAAATAGTGCAGTGACGCCAATCGTAGTCCAATTCTAAATGTCTTATTTAAACGTTAATTACAACGAGTGGGTCTAACAGCCCTACTGATAAATTATAGTGTGACAGCTAGATTGTTTAGCATGAACAAAACGACAACAGAACACACAAAAATTCTCGTTTTCTTGAAAAAGATCCAAATAAGGACCGAAACGTTGGAGAAAAAGAGCAACGAATGATCTTGATTTTTATTGACTGAAACGCCGATCTTCAAATCATAAATTCATACGTCTCCCAACCTTTGAACGGAACGGATCGTTATATTTCACAGTGGTGTTCGTTGTGTAAATTTCAGTGATTGAAGGTCATCCTTTGTTCGTTCGTTAGCTGCCATTCTGCTGGTGCCGGCAGTAAATCCAGTACATTGTTTTCGCTGGTGCGGAACAATCGACGTTGTTTGCAGATAAGTTTTGCTTTATTTTTTTTCCTCGTTTGCTTTCTTTCCTTTTCCCTACTTTTACTCTACCTTGTAATCAAATAATAAGACACATTCCCGTTTATATAACGCTCTGCCCTCGTGCTTAAATGGCCGAGGGCGAAATACCATCTGATGTAATCATGGAAGTCCCTGATCCCCCTAATACTCGCATTGCTCCCCGTATAAAGCAGTACCCAGAAGGTTCCTCTGGGCCATGGGTGGTATATTTTCGGACCGGAGAGAAACCGGTTAATATATTAAAACTTTCTCGAGATCTGACTGCTAATTACCCGGCCGTAACTCAGATAACACGTGTTCGGGCAAACAAGATACGTGTTCTAGTGAATGATCTCGGCCAGGCAAACGCGATTGCTTGCTGTGAGCGCTTTACGCGGGAATTTAAAGCATACGTGCCTTGTGTGGCCTGTGAAATCGATGGGGTAGTGTCCGAACCGGGCCTGAAATGCGAAGAACTGTTGGAGCACGGGGTTGGCTGCTTTAAGGACCCCTCTCTTGAACAGATTAAGATCTTAGAATGCAAACAATTGTATACCGCAAACACCGAGGGAGGTAAGACTACCTACTCTCTATCAGGCTCGCTTCGGGTGACATTCGCCGGGTCCTCTCTTCCCAACTACATCCTCCTTGACAGGGTTCCAGTTCGCCTGTTTGTACCGCGGGTCATGAGCTGCAGCAATTGCAAGCAGTTGGGCCACACAGCCACATATTGTGGAAATAAGAAACGATGCGGCAAATGCGAAGGAGAGCATGAGGATGACTCTTGCGACAAAGAAACTGAAAAGTGTATTTGCTGCGGGGGCCCTTCACATGCTCTTAAATCATGTCCTGCGTACAAGCAGCGCGGGGATAAAATTAAGCGCTCCCTTAAGGAACGCTCAAGGCGTTCTTATGCAGAAATGCTAAAGAATGCTTCGCCATCTGTCCTGTCCGAAAATCTCTATGCTGGTTTGGCTAACGTTGAGCAAGAATCTGACGACCCACGAGAGGGAACATCTTTGGTTAACCCAGGGGAATCCAGGAAGAGGAGAAATCCAGCCTCCCCTACATTGCCTCGTAAGGGTGCCAAGGTGTCGTCCACTCAGAGTGCGCCATCTACAACCAATAAATCCAACGGAAGTGATGCACAAAAGCCGAAGCAATTTGCTCCAGGACTTGGAAATATTAATTTTAACAAGGAGTACCCACCACTTCCAGGGACATCCAAAACCCCAAGTGTCCCCTTTTTTCAAACAGATACTCAGTCCAGTAGCGGACTAATGAAATTTTCTGACATAGTGGACTTAATTTTCACAGCTTTCAATGTTACTGATCCTCTTAAAAGCCTTCTGATACGTTTTCTCCCTATAGTGCAAACATTTTTGAAGCAGTTGACTACTAAATGGCCCCTCCTTGCAGCGATCGTATCCTTCGATGGCTAAGTCATCGAACGAGGTCACCGATTCGATCACTGTTCTACAGTGGAACAGCAGAAGTATCCTCCCGAAAATCGATTCCTTTAAATTTTTACTAAATAGTTTAAAATGTGATGCTTTCGCATTATGTGAAACTTGGTTAACTTCCGATATATATCTCAACTTCCACGACTTTAATATAATTCGTCTGGATCGAGAAAACCCCTATGGAGGAGTACTTTTGGGGATCAAAAAGTGCTATTCTTTCAACCGAATTAACCTCCCTTCGACACCAGGCATTGAAATTGTCGCTTGTCAAGTTTTAATCAAAGGTAAAGAGTGCCTTATCAAATAAACAAATTGAAAAAAAAAAAAAGGTAAAGACCTTTGCATTGCTTCCATCTACATTCCTCCTAGAGCCTCGGTAGGGCACCGAACGCTTTGTAATATCACGGAATCCTTACCGGCACCGCGGCTAGTTCTGGGAGACTTTAACTCGCACGGTACGGTATGGGGCTGTCTTCATGATGATAATAGATCAACATTAATCCAAGATCTTTGCGATAATTTCAACATGACCATCTTAAACACGGGAGAAATGACGCGGATTCCTACACCACCAGCACGCGCAAGCGCGTTGGATTTATCGCTATGCTCGACATCGCTACAGTTAGATTGCAGGTGGAAGGTGATCCCTGATCCCCACGGTAGCGATCATTTGCCTATCGTGATTTCAATTGCTAACGGTTCAAGACCATCGGAAACAATCAATGTCTCATATGACCTCACACGGAACATTGATTGGAAGAGTTACGCGACCGCGATATCCGTTAAAATCGAATCCACTCAAGAACTTCCTCCGGAGGAAGAGTACAGGTTTTTGGCTGGCTTGATTCTCGACAGTGCGAATCAAGCTCAGACTAAACCAGTACCCAGCGCGAATACCCATGGACGGTCTCCCACCCTGTGGTGGGATAAAGAGTGCTCAGAGCTGTACGCGGAAAAGTCCACTGCATATAAGGCCTTCCGGGAAGACGGGTTACCCGCTAGCTATCAACAGTACGCGTCGTTAGAAAGGCGAATGAAGAGTCTAATGAAAGCCAAAAAACGCAGTTATTGGCGCCGGTTCGTCGACGGGTTAACGAGAGAAACAGCACTCTTTGGGGTACGGCTCGACGTATGCGTAACCGTAATAGTACCAACGAGAACGTGGAATATTCAAACCGTTGGATATTCGCTTTCGCCAAGAAGATCTGTCCGGACTCTGTCCCGGTACAGAAAACGTGCCGCGCCGCGTCTCCTCACGATACCGCGAACGAAACACCGTTTTCAATGGTGGAGTTCTCACTTGCTCTCTTATCGTGCAACAATAACGCCCCAGGGTTAGACAGAATCAAATTCAACTTGCTGAAGAATCTGCCTGACACTGCAAAAAGGCGCTTGTTGAATTTATTTAACAAGTTTCTTGAGGGTAACATTGTCCCTTATGAATGGAGGCAAGTGAAGGTCATCGCCATCCAAAAACCAGGAAAACCAGCCTCCGACCACAACTCGTATCGGCCGATTGCAATGCTGTCCTGTATTCGGAAGTTATTCGAGAAAATGATCTTGTTTCGCCTCGACAATTGGGTTGAAGCAAATGGCTTACTGTCAGATACACAATTTGGCTTCCGCAAAGGCAAAGGGACGAACGATTGCCTTGCGTTGCTTTCTACAGAAATCCAAATGGCCTATGCTAACAAAGAGCAGATGGCATCAGTCTTCTTGGATATTAAGGGGGCTTTTGACTCAGTTTCTATCAACATTCTGTCAGAGAAGCTGCACCAGCATGGTCTTTCGCCAATTTTAAATAACTTTTTGCTAAACCTGTTGTCTGAAAAGCACATGCACTTTTCGCATGGCGATTTAACAACATCGCGATTTAGCTACATGGGTCTTCCCCAGGGCTCATGTCTAAGTCCCCTGCTCTACAATTTCTACGTGAATGACATTGACGATTGTCTTGCCAATTCATGCACGCTAAGGCAACTTGCAGACGACGGGGTGGTCTCTGTTACAGGGCCCAAAGCTGCCGACTTGCAAGGACCATTACAAAATACCTTGGACAATTTGACTGCTTGGGCTCTTCAGCTGGGTATTGAGTTCTCCACGGAGAAAACTGAGTTGGTTGTTTTTTCTAGGAAGCGTGAGCCGGCGCAACTCCAGCTTTTATTAATGGGTGCAACGATCAACCAGGTTTTCACATTTAAATATCTCGGGGTCTGGTTCGACTCTAAAGGTACCTGGGGATGTCACATTAGGTATCTGAAACAGAAATGCCAACAAAGGATCAATTTTCTCCGAACAATAACTGGAACATGGTGGGGTGCTCACCCAGGAGACCTGATCAGGTTGTACCAAACAACGATATTGTCGGTGATGGAGTACGGGTGTTTCTGTTTCCGCTCCGCTGCGAACATACACTTCATCAAACTGGAGAGAATCCAGTATCGTTGCTTGCGCATTGCCTTGGGTTGCATGCACTCGACCCATACGATGAGTCTCGAAGTGCTGGCGGGCGTTCTTCCGCTAAAAAATCGATTTTAGGAACTCTCATATCGATTGCTCATCCGATGCGACATTCTGAACCCATTGGTAATTCAAAATTTCGAGAGGCTCGTCGAGCTTAATTCTCAAACCCGTTTTATGTCCTTGTACTTCGACTACATGGCACAGAGCATCAATCCTTCTTCGTACAATCCCAACCGTGTCCGTTTCCTAGATACTTCTGATTCTACTGTATTCTTCGACACATCCATGAAGGAAGAGATTCGTGGAATCCCGGACCATATACGCCCGCAGGTGATCCCCAATATATTTTATAATAAATTCCGAGAAGTCGACTGCGACAAAATGTTTTACACTGACGGATCAAATCTCGATGGGTCCACTGGCTTCGGTATCTTCAACAATACTATCACCGCTTCATTCAAGCTCAATGATCCCGCTTCAGTTTACGTCGCAGAGTTAGCTGCAATTCAGTACACCCTTGGGATCATCGACACTCTGCCCACAGATCACTACTTCATCGTTTCGGACAGCCTCAGCTCTATCGAGGCTCTTCGTGCGGTGAAGCCTAAAAAGCAACTCCCGTATTTTCTGGGGATGATACAGGAGTCCTTGTGTACGTTATCTGAAAAATCTTATCAGATTACCTTTGTTTGGGTCCCCTCTCATTGTTCTATCCCGGGCAATGAAAAGGCCGACTCATTAGCAAAGGTGGGCGCATTAAATGGTGACATATACGAAAGACCAATCTGCTTCAATGAATTTTTTAGTATTTGTCATCAGAGGACGCTCAACAGTTGGCAAACCTCGTGGAGCAACGGGGAACTTGGACGATGGCTACATTCGATTATCCCAAAGGTATCAACGAAGCCTTGGTTCGGGGGGATGGATGTGGGTCGGGATTTTATTCGCGTAATGTCCCGACTTATGTCCAATCACTACACCATGGATGCGCATTTGCGGCGTATTGGGCTTGCGGAGAGTAGTCTGTGCGCTTGTGACGAGGGCTATCACGACATCGAACACGTTGTCTGGGTATGCGCCGGGTATTGTGACGCCAGGTCTCAGTTAAAGGAATCCCTTCGGGCCCGAGGTAGACCACCCAATGTCCCAGTCCGAGATATACTGGCAAATCGTGATTTCCCCTATATGTCCCTTATTTATACCTTCATAAAAACGATAAATATCCCAATTTAGCCCCTCTCTTTTATTTCTCGTTTTTAGAGTTTCCTCCTGCCTTGTGGAACCGATCAGCTCCAGAGTGCCACTATGTAACCACCGTCGCCCTTACCACTACGCCTGCATAGAAGGAAACTGAAGCGAGAGCGACTCGAGGTCCGATGACTTTTGAAGGATTCCCCGCGGGTCCGAAGAATACCATCCGCCAATCCGGTACTCGACGACTTACTAGACTGAGGCGCAAATTTGTTTCGCTGATCCCCCTTCCCCCCCCCCCCCCTTTGAGCGAAAGTTGCAAGTTTTGCTCTTCTTTCCCTGTCTCTCCCCTGTCCTTGATACAACTGCTGCTACACTGATGCGGAAATAAGCCACCCTCTGAATATCTTGACCAAGCATAAGTTTTAGTTAAAAAAATCAAATTAGTATTCTGTATTCCTAGTTTTAAGATAGCTATAATTTTTTCTCTTTATTGAAACTCTTGTCCTCCATCTTGTAAATAGAATTGAATCCCTAGTTTTAAGATTTCTGTGAAGTTTCTCATAAATATTTGTTCCCCCTTTTGTGTACTAAACTATATTGTTAGTTTTAAGATAACCGTAAAATATTTCGTAAAATACTATTACTCCCCCTCTTGTATATCAAAGTGAATCCCTTGTTTTAAATTTTTTCATGAAAAAATCTTTTGGCCCTCTCTTGTATATTGAATCTTATTTCTAGTCTTAAGATAGCTGTAAACTTTTTTTTTCCTTTGTAAAAAAAATATTTCAACATTGTAACCTCCTAGTTTTAAGATATCCAAAATGTAAAAACATAAGCATTTGGCACCGCCAAGCTAACGCATTTGTGCCTATCAAATAAACGAAATGAATAAAATAAAAAATCATAAATTGTCACAATAACAGTCGAAAGTACACTAATTTACGTTTATTGCATTATCATTTATTACAGGAATGCATATTACTTTAGGTGATTATTGGAATGCATAGGTATATTTGTTATTGTTCGGTGTCTCAAAGCACTATAAGAAAATTACATATTTGCACTTTCTATAAAAGTTTCATCGCATTTATCTTCAAAAGTTTTTTAGTGCGATGTGTATGTTCTGTATGTCGATATAGTGCTAGATTTAATGCTTTAAATTTTAGGAGCATTGAAGCATTAAAAATACTTGCATACGGCTAGTTAGCAATAGGAATGCTAACTTAGAGTCAATCTAGAGCTTTAAATTAGTGCTTATGGTTACTTGGGTGATCAAACGCGTTTACCAAATTGAGACGAGGTTTTCGACTACGAATCCCATCGCAGGCAATAAATCGTCAATTTAATCAGTCGGCATGTCAAATAAAAGAAAGAAAAGAAAAGAAGAAGGGTGGGTACGTTATCGGAAGGGATTTTTTTTTCTTTGCTGTGTCGATAAAGAAGCAAAATTATTTAAAAAAAACACAGCTCTATTTTAACATTGCTGATAGCCATTAAGGTGCTTCTGAATTAGCTCTATGCAGGCACATTCTATCGTCTTTTCCGACACTAAGTGTGCTTCAATGAGCTTTATAGAATTTTGTAGCCGCAAAGAATATGTTTTGTATGCGAATATAGAACATATCTAAAGCCATTAAATAATGCTTCGTGGTCTCTTGGGTATATTCCTTACCACTAACCTTACCGCTTCCCCAATCCTTCCCATCAGGAAAATCATGAAAAGATGATTCATGGCAAGGCACAAATCTCCGATCAACATGGGGAACGTGCTATTTGAGCTAGAGGCTACTGATTTCTGTTTCCTGAGTACCCGCAAATTGGAAAAACTCGTAGCTAATAGGGACAGGAAGCTGTCGAAATTCACCTGTCTGGCACGCTATCTGTGGATGTGGCAATATGAGTCAACCAAAGACTAATAGAAACTACGGACTCACGAGTTTCTTATGGCTGAAGAGGTACTAACTCATACTGAACTAGAGGGGTGAGGTTGTAAAGGGCCCGGCAGTAATACAAGCCTTGGGGCCCGACGCGGCTGTCGACGGCCCTGACCATAAACATTATACTCGGTCGGACCATATCTGATCTTTCGGATCTAAAATAATCCGCTAATTATTGTACAGATTTAAACAAAAAACTGAAGTTGTAATATTCAGCCATGATAGATATCTTGAAAGTTCGCCCAAATAAAATCAGAACTATGCCAATTTGTCTAAAGCAAGCAAATAACACTGCTGACAACAAGTCTTTTATGAAGGATTACCGCGCCTACTTGCCCGCTCACAAAATCAAGATCGACAGTGTAGTCATCGATTCGAGTTTATCATCGGACCGTCTGCCTGTTCGGCTGTTTGTACCGCGGAGTCGTGCAATGCAGCACTGCACAAAATACAAGCAAATGATCCGTTGTAGCAATATGGCTTGGTGTGATCATTAAGCAGAGAATGCTGGGAATGCTGACAAGCGAGATTACCATGCCCGCGTACAAATAGCACCCAAGGAATATAACGCGTTTCCTTAGAAGACGCCCTAAGCACACTGCAGAAATATAATAGCTCGAAGAAGCTCTGTCAAAAAATCTAATCAAACGACACCTGAACTTAGAAATTTGAGACCGAATAAGGAGTTTCCAGCGCTTCCAGGAACACCCAAAAGCTCTTGTGGCTTTTCGACTAGAGCTTCAAATTAGTGCAGTACTGGCCTAGGTTGGACACCAGCAATTCTGTAATATTGCGGAATTCCTCTTGGAATTAAGGAGGCTTCAATTCACACGGTACGGCATGGGGTTGTCTTTTTGATGTGAATTGATCTAGCTTACTCCTAGCACTGAGAACTGACATACAAGTAATGTTTTAAACTTGTGTAGGAAATAAAACTGTTGCTTTGAAATGACAACAGTAAGTAGCAACTTGCCACTGGCGGGCGCTTCGATCACCCAGCGATCGCTATACGGGACTTGTACGCAAACTTGGATACAATGGTGATTCACGCATGCAAACCTGTATGCGATGGTGATTTTCAACGGGTTTTCATTTAAATGTTTACACAGATTTTTCAGGATAGCTTGTTCTAGCTTATATGTTTGTTCTCTGTGCTCCTAGATATTTGCTACAGTTTTAAGGAACTGGCCTACTTCAGTGCATATGACCACAGATCTCTCCCTCTTGTATTTCTATGAGTTTGAGACAATGAAGCTTGAAGTGAGCAATCATTTTAACACGTTCGTTATTGATTTTTTTATCCACTTTACATTTGCGAAATTTATTGTGAATAAATCTGAATGGGTTTGAGAAGGATACAGTGTGGTCTTCTAGCGCCTTTGGTGGAGTCTCAGTTTCATGTCCGATTGGTGCTGACATTGGCTTTCTTTTTCAGATCGCCAATAATTTATAACGTACATGGAAATTGCAGAGCTGAAATCTTGATCTGCTTTATAAAAGAAATGAGATAAGTCAGGACTTATTTTATGAGTTATCCTCAATTCTTTTATAAACTAGAACAAAATTTCTGCACCAGCCTAAGGTTAATGCCGTTGGTGGGGGCAAATCCGGCCAACCGCAACCTACGGGCCTGACTATTGGCATGCTGACAGCCTTAACATGGTTTACTTTATGATTGTTTCCCGTTTACATTCGATTCACAAGATTATTGTACAAAATATGAAAATCTTCAAAATTGCTCGAATATAAGACACAACTATTACGTACTCCTCCTGGAAAAAAATGCTAATCGCACGTTATCTCCTGCAAATCATCTGAAAGTGACATCACCCCATATTCCAGACTTGTTCTAATAAGGCAGACAAGCAAGAAGCGCAGAACCAAGAATAGGCAAAAATCGCAAACAATACAATGTACCCGTGTGCAAAGCCCCACATCCGTGTTAAGATAATTTAAGCCCCCGCAAGTCATCCATCCCAGCAAATAGTTGCTCTCCAGTGGGAATAGCAACTCGAAATCCAGAAGTAGGTGGGAATATGTACAAAAAAGTACAATAATTACCCTCCGAGAATGGTCAGCCCGGTGAGGATCGCTGAACGAGGAGTCTCAAAGTGGTACAAAAGAGTGCTCGTGCGGATGTACTTGAACATCTATCATTATTTTCAGATCTGCTGAACCGGGATACAAAGGATTTGACTCTTGAGTTTAAAGACACTATCGAATAAATTTGGGTACATGCTTATGCACGTGCTCTCACTTGACGAGTGGTGATGCGATGATTTTAGAGGATTGCCAGGACGGATTTGGAAGGATGACGAAGATTGTTTGTTTAGAAAACACTTCTGCGAATTGGGTGGTGGAAAATTTCTTCGACGAATAAGCACGGGAATTCCCCCTGGAACAGAGTTCGAAAAATGATGAGTAATCTATAGGTCCGGCCGTGGGCAAATATGCAGCGCATGTTTCAACTATGTATCGAAAATCACCTAGTCACTTGGTTTGTTTTAAGGTATTTGTCGGTATATTCGGACCATAATCTTAGGTTCGCACACTGTAGGTAAACATTGTCTGTAGAAAAATTCCCTTTCATTTCGAGTGAGATACCAACAGACACCCTATTAATCTGCGAGTTAAATCAAGACGTGCAGCGTATGCCATAATTTCTGTAAATTGGCAGAACCGGCAAACGGCGCGTGGTATTCTACTTGAAAGACGCGACCGGATCTTTATCTGTCTGGCAGTGCGCTAACGAAGACGAAGGAGCAAAAGTAGACGGAGTAGGACTATTAATATTCGTCGTTGTTCGATTGCCTTTTGAGGAGCTACACTAGGTACGGGTATGATCGAACTGGGCATGATTAGTTCGATTCGATATGCGAATCATTCATGGACGTCATCGAAAATGCTAGAGGGAAGATACGTCACGCATAGCGTGGATCAGAAAATGGGGTTGCGATTTAATGACTTGAAATCGATATTTGTCATCGGAATGAGGAAGTTTTTGAAACTGTTTGGAAATGATT
The DNA here is from genome assembly GCF_030247195.1 of Topomyia yanbarensis. Taxonomy (NCBI): domain Eukaryota; kingdom Metazoa; phylum Arthropoda; class Insecta; order Diptera; family Culicidae; genus Topomyia; species Topomyia yanbarensis. The sequence goes on from NC_080672.1 coordinate 387,102,103, forward strand.
ACACATGCATGTTGATACCCGGCAAGGCTCAAGGCCGTAACTGAATTGTTATTGGCATATCAAAAAAGAATAATACCTATTCAATTCTATGAACAATTGATGTCAGTATTGAAAGATTGGCAGTAATATAATTAAAAAATCACAAACTCGTAAGGAATTACAATTACAAACGTACAACAGCAACATGAGGAGCGCTAAGAAAATTTATCAAACCACGCACTTTGCCACTAAGAAGTTATTACATCAGAATAAATCATGACATTAAAGAATTGAACGCACGCTGCTTCTCCAGCTATGAACGAAGAATGCAACGGAACGTAAAAATCTTTTGGAGATACGTGAATAAGGCGCAAAATGAGACTAATGTTTTTAGATGGCAAAGTTGGGAATGAATCGCAAAATATCTGCTGAATCTTTGCCACGTACCTTACTTCAAAATAATTATTAAAATTATTTTGAAATATGTAGCCAACCCATTCAAACAAAAAAAATATTTCAGAACTAACAAAAACAGAAACAGGAATAAACAACAATATTAAACGCAAAATATGCTAAAAGATGTTTTGAAAACCCTGGATGCGTGATAAGATCTTAATTGAAAGTAGCTCCGGAACGTTCCCAATGAGTCACTGCGTGGCAGGTAAAATACAACAAACAAATAAAAAATCCGACGCACAAATTAACAAAAATCCCCAACGGTCAGTCGTTGGATATTGCCAAAAAAAATAAAGTCAAATTTGATGGTTTGCAAGGGGGCATCCCCACGTCCTAATGTCTAATTAATTGGCTTCCACGAACGTGTTTATCACATTTTGATCTGTTTGGGTTGTTTTTTGTTTATTTTGTTTTGTTTTTTGATCAGTTTTAACGACGGCACGTGTAGTTAACTGGTAACTGGTTCGGACTGGAAAGCAATGGCTTTTGAACCCCCATTACCGAAGCGAGTCGCGCGTTAACGATCGTAGGGTGACGAAACCACGAACCGTATGTGGGATTGGCCATCCCCGCCGAAAAAATGCAGTTTCGCTACTTTGTGAACTATTTTGCGCGCCTGTTGTTTTATTTGTTCAACTTGTTGATAGCTGCTTCGATACGAGTTTTTTTCATCTTTCTAGACTGAACTTTGCTGTGTTCGGCCAGGCTATTCTCATGAATATTCAAAACAGGCGTCGGAAAGTCGTCGCCTCCAAAATTGCTTACAACAACAACAACAACAATGCAGCGAAGATGTCCAACGTGTACCGGCAGCCGATCATTTTGGGAGAAAGAAGAAGAAGGAACTTGGCGCACAGTGAATGAATTTTTGTCGGCTAGATCGAATGGAGAACGGTTTATGCCAATATTTTCAGATTGTATTTTGGATCATTTGAATCTATCTAAATTTTGGGGCAATTAAATCTATCTACCAAAATTAGACATTAGTCCCCCTTGTTTTGCTATTTCCGTTTGGATCTGGTTGGTAAATTAAGTCAGTTTTGTTTCGTCTCTTTCTGTAGCGATTTTGTTAGCTATTTTCGGCAAATTGAAGACTAAGACTTTTATATGGATTAAAATGAATTATGTGCCGATTGCTCCGATGTTTCTCAATGATCCTACCTACTCATTCGTAAATGTGTACCTTGAGGAAGATGCATACCCTGCATAGAAACGTCAGAGTAATCGGAACCAAATTCGTTTTCTGCTCAGTCGATATTACGATCTTTTTGAACCTTAATATGTTGCGCGAAGAAGTCTGCAACCATCAAGGACAGACTGGTTTGGACTAACTAACTAGCATTAAGTTGGTGGTAGTTACTGACGAGAAGAGTCCAAAACATTAAAAAACAAACCTGAAAAATGGACGGCACTTGTTCGACGGTCGCTATTGTGCTCTTCGGTCCTTCTACTTGGCCAAGCCGGTGAAGAAAGGCCGTTCTTCTCCTTCCACCAACCCCGTACGATCGAGATCATTGAATATCAGGCTTCCCGAGCTTAACCTGCTAGCATTTAGCGGTAAGTTAAAAAAAACCGGTATGTTTTTCGCGATTCGTTTGAATCCGCCGTAGGTTCCCGAAACGACATCAGTGCGGTCTGGTAGATGCACTATGTGAAAGACCTCGGTCAAGGAGAGGCCCTATCCAGACAAGCAAGCAGAGCTACAAAAATGCTTGGCCAACGCTGCAGCTGTGTTTTCAGAACAACCGGCAGCTAATCAAGTGTCACTTTCGGACGCTTTTCGACACTCCAGCGATGCGCAAGGAATCATCTGCGCAATTTGATCGCTGAAAGCAGTAACTCTCCGTACTGAAGAGCTTGGGTGAACCAGCAGATCGATGGATTCTGGTTTATCAGCTATCTTAACGCTTCCATCCTTGTACACTCCGTGAATGAGTGAATCACTGTAGCACTCGATGCTGACGCTTCGGTTCTGGGAGGAACCGCCAGCACATCAGAGGACACAAGCTCTAGTGCGTCATCTTCACTGCCATTATACGTGACGATGGTAAACTTCCTCCAGATTTACGATCGAGTTTGTAACTTCCTCCTCGCTGCAAGCCAAATCCGATATCCAAGCAGGTAGTCTTTCCAGTCACATGTGCACAGCAAGCCGCAGCGTCCAGTTCACGCTCTTTCAGCGTCCGCTAGGCCAAAGCCGTGCAACATGTGCGGTGAATGTCCCTACCTGTACATCTGTCTGGACTTCCGGAAGCTCAACCTTCACCAACAGACCGATCTGATAAGACATAAAAAAAACTGTTTAAGATCGAGTTCCCATTATTATGGGTCAAGCTGCCGTACATGTTCCAAGAAGCACCACACGCTTCTTCATACTGAACGTTCTTACGCCAATCTCTGACGCTGTGATCAAGCCACCGAGACAACTTGCTGTGTTACCCCCCAGACGACTCTCGCCACCGTTTCCGTACTGCCGGCTTCAAACTCATTGTCGTTTAAGTCTGTTTCGCGAAGTCCCATCCAGCAACCGCCTACCTCTACCTCGGTCGCCAATGTGAACCGCGTTCATACCCCTTCCAAGAATTCTCAGATTGCGCTCGTATCTGGTGAAGCGATTCCTGGAACCGTTCTTCTTCCAACTGTGTTAGTGAACATCCGTAACGGTAGGGGCCGCATCGTCACCACTCGTTGCTTGCTGGACTATGCTTCCTAACGCAACTTTGTTTCTGGGAATCTCTGCGAACGACTGCAGCTTCCCCTCATCCGATTGCCGCATGTCATTCCGATAAGCGGAATCGGAAACATCACAACGGTATTCACTAGGCCACGATAACCATCTTCTCTCGAGTATCTCCCCTCTCCGTACAATGCTCCATGCTCGTTCTGCCTTCCATTACTGTGAAGCTGCCCCAGTTGCCGGTAGAAGCCCGTCACTGGCCGACCCCAAAGCACGTGGAACTTGTAGATCCAACTTTGGCTGTTACTAGCGTCATCAATATGATTCTGGGTGCCGCACATTTCTTCCGAGTTCTTCGATACGGCAGAATATTGATCGGAAAAGAGCTTTTTACCTCTACTTCAGAATACAGAACTCGGTTGGGTTGTCTCCGGAGAGTGTTTTTTGAAAAACCACGATCAAAGCGATCCACGTAATTACCAGTTCAGTAATCCCTGCAAAACGATAAATTGGTCAACCGATTTTTGCAGCCCCCACGATGCAAAGGGATGGTCTCCGTCGGAACGATACTGCGAAGAACATTTCGTGAAGAACACCACCCCCAACTCCGACGGCCGCTACGTTGTCAAGTTTCCCAAGCGTGACGAACTGCTTTGGCAGTTGAAGTACAACAAATACAACGCCACCCGTCGGTAAAACGCTTACTCCGTACAAGTCTCGATAAGAAGACGATGCACCAGCAGTTCATCCACGAGTACGTGAGATTCGGACATATGCGGGAGATTGGCCCAGATGAAACCGCCCAAGTAGCAATTGCAACTTGTTGAAAGTTTTAAATGTTGCACAACTGCTACACAATATTTTTTATTGTTGGATATATTTGAAAAGAATTTCCACGGGTTTTTAAACTGATTGTGCAACTATGTAACTGTAGAGCTGGCCAATAGTGTTAAGTATTCAAACACCAATAACTGTTATGAAACTAATCAGAAACTTTACTAACTTGCACAAACAGTCTAACAAGTTGCAAATGCCTCTTTGTTTGCCATTCCACCCTAAAACAGAACTGTCCAACTACCCAGTGCTCGACAAATGGCACAGCTATTGTTTTCATTATTTTGCTGCAATTAGGAACATGTTGCACAACATACAAACAAAGTGCGCTTTTTCCATAACATAGTTGTAATCAAGAGAGTTACAAATACTATACAGTAGCAAAGCGTGCTACTTGGGCGAGTTCCTTTCACACCACGCTGTGATGAAACTCGACGGCACGGCTACACAGCTTTGGACCGTATTCTATGCATCGCCGTTCGAAGTCCGGTTTCTCGCTTAACTACATCCTGCTTCTTGACCCCACCATCCAGGACACTCTCGCCACGATTGTTCTCCGTTTTCGAATCAATCGATTCGTAATATCTGCGGACATTGAAAAAACTGCGGATTTCGATCCACCGCTTCAGCGCATTCTCTGGCGCGACGATCCTGAGGCTCCACTGAAGAGTTACCAGTTCCGCACCGTCATGTACGGTACACGCAGGGCCCGTACAACTGGCAACTAGGGTGTTGCAGAAGTCCGCCGATGACGAAGGGCAAAAGTTTCCACAGGCGGAACCCGCTATCCGCCCCGACTTCTACGTCGACAAATTGTTGTCCGGTCCAGACCTTACCTACGAACAGCTCATGGCAATGCTCGCTTACGCAGGACTTCTTCTCCGACAATGGTCTCCGAATTGTCAAGCTGTTCTTGACGCCACTCCGTTGGAGCTTCGAGAGATGGAAAGATTACTCGGTTTGGAACACGAGTCCTCCGTGACTGCACTTGGCCTCCACTGGGAGTCGTCGACCAATTTCCTTTCATTCAAAATGCCGAATTGGAAAGAATGCATGGTTCTGAACAAACGAACGATCCTCTCTCAGATCAGCAAGGTTTAATTGGACCGACCATTTGAAAGGCGAAAATCATGCCGCGTAGTCTTTGAAAAGTTCATCTCGACTGGAACACACCCGTGGCTAGCGGGTTTGCTCACTAATGCCAAGACTTCCACCAGAAACCTTCGGCACTTGCTCACGTTCGAGTTACTCGCCATGTATTACGCCCAAGTAACGATCGCTTGGAGATTAACAGGTTCAGCGACGCTTCATAATCAGCATACGCACATGCATCTATCCTGTTGATGGCCTTTGTACAGTTCAGTTGTGGATTTCCAAGTCCAAGCACGCTCCGATGGGGGCTCAAGCCACGCCTCTAGCTATGCGCAGCTCAAATCCTGCCCAGATAATTTCAGGACAGTATCGACATTATGGTCAGCACATATCTGTGGACCGATTCTTCCATCGTCTTAAACTGGATACCCGCAACTCCACCGACATGGAAGACGTTAGTAGCCAACCGAGTAGCTGAATTCCAAGAGCTGACGTCTCACGCCATTTGGAATCATGTCCCACACGAAGCCAATTCCGCCGATTCTCGTGGTAAGGAACTCGATGAACTCCTCGCCAGTGCACTGTGGTGAAACGGACCGCAGTGGCCGAAACCAATCTTCGTTCATTGGCCAGCGAATTACGTCGTCGTAGCGAATCTAAGCTTAGACCAACCTGAGGTCCAACAGACTATTGCCCGGGAGTGGGCGTAGCGTATTGGTAAATCGATTGCCTTGTACGCAGCGCACCTGGGTTCGGGTCCCGACCCCGCACATAGGGTTAGAAATTTTTCCTAAGAGATTTTTCTAACCCGAAGAGGCGAATGACCTTAAGGTTAAAACCTCTATAATTGAAATAAAAAAAAAAAAAAAAAAAAAAAAAAAACTATTGCCCCTTCGATCGTGAGTGAAGAACCGTCAGATATAGTCGATCAGTCTTCCAATCTCCGCCAGCTACTGAGTATCGGCACACTTCTTCGATTTTTCACCGATAACTGTCCCACCCCAAGAATCAACAAACAATTCTTGTCGGTCAGTTGACGGCTCTTGACATTGATCGCACTCTGCTCAATCTTCTCCGTCGCATACAACAGCAGCAGTTTGCCAAGGAGATACGTCTACTTGAAACCGTCGGAAAAGTCCACCGTAAATCGAAACTACGGTATCTGCACCCAACACTTGTGGATGGCATTATTCGTGTCGGCGGCCGGCTTCACAATGCTGGAATACCTGTCGATGAAATACGCCCGATCGTTCACCCCAAATATCGTCTCACCAAGATGATCGCTACGAGAGAACACCACAAGACGCTCCAGCAGTCCCAGTCTGCTACTGTCCTCGTTGCACCACGTCAAAGATTCTGGCCTCTCGGTGGACGGAACTTAGCTCGCAATATTGTGCACGGCTTCATGATCTACTCACGTACCAAACCCAAATCGTTTCAGTAGCTGATGGGAAATCTACCATCTGTTCGAGTCAACCAGGTGCACCCGTTCCAGAATGTTGGCGTTAGAATTGGACCTCATGTCAGATTTTATCACCAACGTCCATCCCTGTACTGATGACCTTGTTCGTGTTGCCACCGTGAAGTCGACGTGCGACATAGTCCAACATGCCATCCCGAAGCTTTGCTTATTTCCGTTGAAGTAGCGCCATCCAGCGTAGCACCGAGTCCAGCTCCGACTAGTAGCCCTGCGTCAACTATGCCAAATAAAGTTCCTTGCTCAGGACACAGAGCCGCCAGACGAGATCCCGGCCCCTACTTAGGGAAATAAGTGGCCAGACGAGAGCCTGGCCTAAACTCAGGAGAATTGAACAGCTCGTGATTCACCTATAAAGAACCAAGTCTCGCTGTATGGGTCCCTAGAACCCCTGGCTGGGACTTTAGTCAAGTTAATTCCAATTTTCAAACCAACAGTTCGCGTACAGATGTACCTTCTTTACAGCACACCACTCCCGGACAGTATCCTGTAGTTGGACCCGAAGCACCTTGAAGAGCTGTAAAGAGGCAAAATGAATCAATGTCTCCATAGCCTGTGTATATTCAATCACCGTCAAGAAGCTCGAACTTCTACCGCTAATACCAGTTGAATTGCATTGGCGGCCGAAATGTTCAACACTGACCTCTAATTCTGCAACACGAACCTGAAATAAAATTAAATTTGATGCTTTGTAAACAGTTGTAAATACTATCTTAGATATAAGAACAAGTGAACTAAACTATCCCAAGAAACAAATGAAATGTAAATACCCTACGATTCGCACAGTCAACCCTCTGATTGGAGAAATAAAGCGGTATTCAAATTTGAATTTTATTGCTTCGTGTTTCATTCGTCAGTAACTGACACCAACTGGCTGTCAGTTAGATGGTGTATCAAAACCAACGCCAAATTGTCGCCAGTTGGACACGAAACCCAAACAGTTCACACAACGTGTGTGAACGCCTAAAGAAACTGGCTGGTACCGAGTGACGTCTCGGTTAGCCAAGCACAGAAGCTCTTAGTTAGACGATGTATAAAAACTGACACCAAATTGGTGCCAGTTAGATACGAAATCCAAGCATTAACAGCAAGTTATTGTCAGTTACTGACGAGTGGAACACGAAACATTCAAATCCAACTTTTTAAAGTTACGCTTGTGCCCTTACGCGCAAATTGGATAATCCAGTTTTTTTCCTTTAAGGAAAAGATACAAGCCCGTAGCCAGGATTTTGTTTCGGGAGGGGCTTTAAAATTATTGCATAAATATATTAATTCTGATGACTTGAGATAGTCACTGGAAACTGAATATGATTATGAAAAGTAATTGGTGAAAACAGTCCCAAAACTACAACCAAAGACACTAAAAATCTTAAAAATATGTGATCTGTTACAAAAAAGGCTATAATGTATCGACGAATTTAATTTAATTATCATTATTAATTTATAAGTTACAATTTTCTCTAGTTGAAAAAATTAATATTCAAGAGTTCAAAGTATTCAGGGGTGCTTTAAAATGCAACGTATTCTACACTACATGTTTACAGTTGTAGAAGACACTAAATGAAATGAGTAGAAAAAATATCCTAAAAACCCGTCTCATAAAACTTCACACGCATTTGCTAATCAAATCGTGTTCCGCCGTGATGGAGGGCGAAACCAACGTCAAGGTTATCTCCACGAATAAGAACATATCGGTGTGAAGTCCAAGTTTACCGTTGCAAAGATTGTCGAAATGTGCTTAAAATCTTCTGATCAGGCAGGCGATTTACAGATGCGGAAAATAGGTTCAACTTCTATTTTCATGATCAGGCGTCTTGCTACAATTACTTTTTCTGTGACTTCCCCCGAAATTTGCGGTAACTCAATTAAATGAATTTTCAATTTAAATGATACTGATTTTTTTTAGTGCGGGAGAATTCCTAGATCACCGAAACTATGGTAGTAGTTAAAATGTAAAGTGTGTACAAAAAACTACTGATATGTTACTATGTTTTAATTGCCGCAAGGTTCTACTGTATCGATTTTGTTGGCTATTTTCGGCAAATTTGAGACTAAGAGAAACGAAAGCAATGAAATTGAAAGACGGATAGGTATTCTAGAGCGAATCAGTTATAAACTTAGAACGGAAAACTAGAACTAGGCAGGTTCATATGGGCATGATCGAAAGGAAAATGTGAAGAATTTTTTGCCTTCTGCAGAGTAGGAGTTGGGCGTTCCACCCAAGTCTACCGCATGGTCTATGGTAGAACATAACTCATCATCATGTTTTACCGCCGACGCCGGCAAAAAATTCTTCACAAAGCAGAAAGGGAGAAGAATGATCGCATGGTCGTTCTAGGCGAGGATTTGTGAAGAATTTTTTGCCGGCCGAATCCTATCCGTCTTTCAATTTCATTGCTTTCGTTTCTCTTAGTCTCAAATTTGCCGAAAATAGCCAACAAAATCGATACAGCAAAAAACTACTGAGCAAGAATAAGCACCATAGCTCTATTGACTTTCAGTAATTTTGCAAAACCGTTGGGATTTGATAAGATTACCTAGAGCAAATATTATATGTGAACATTTGAAGGTGTTATTTCTGAATTCATGGATTTTTGGAAAGTGCAAAATATATATTTCAATGATTTAATTCAAAATACCCAGAATTTAATCTACTGAGGGAAACTGCTAAGAAATTGTTCACTAATCGAACGAAAATCACTTAGCACTGATTACTGAAAGCTTCTAATTTACGTAAAATTTGTTGAATGTAACATTGATGACACCACCAAAATAACTAGAAACTATAAATATAGGTGAGCTTAACAATTTCAGCATCCCTTGCTTCCGACACATGGAAGAGAACACATCGCACTTCCCTAGTAGCAATTGAGGTTTTATGGTAGTTTTATGACCACTCATAAAACTTAGATTGCTCTTGTAACATGCTATAAAACTTCAATTGTTAGTTGGATTATTTCTCCTTTGCCGAAGAGGCTTTCCTTTAGAGTTATCTGTTTTTAAATTACTGCAATTTATCCGTTTTCAGGGACTTTCGCAGAACTTGTCAATTTGTTAATCAAATATGTTGACACTAATCTGCTCAGTAATTGGTTCATTTTTGAATAAAAATAATCAGCTCATGATTTTTTTACAATCATGATTAAGATTGGAAGGGATGTATGGCTTCTTGAAGAAATTTGTAATGTTTGTCTGATTGCAGGTTTGTTTTAACACTATTTGGGAAATAGTTTTAATTAAAGTTGTTGCCTAGCCTAACGCATCAAAGTTGCATGGATAACGAAGACGAAAATGTCGTTGTATTCAAACCGAAATGAGATGATCAATGCGCAATTCCGAAAACACCTGTGTTGAGTGAGTAAAAAAAGAAGTGCTCTTGATTTGATTTCGATTAGTAGATTCTTTTTTCATCTCTTTTCTCTCTGCTTTAAGATCTCTCACTTAATTCCAGGACGAGCAAAAACAGAACGAAAGACTGTTACATACTGAAGACATAAAATCGAAACATCTATCACAACTTATAGGCTTATAGATTCAACCAGTCACAACATTTTAGTCGCTCTTCGTGATTGTCTATTGATGTCTGTTCTGGTTACAACAATAAGTGTATCGTGTGAACTCGACCTAAGAGCAAAAATTTAAAGTAAACATTTTCTATCAATTCTTTGATTGATTGACGGATATGTGATTTAGCAGAAATTGGTATCCGATTGAAAGAGAAAACCGAAATCCCTTAGTTCTATTGCTACTGTGTGTAGGTTTCTTTATATCATTCATTTCTATCTCACTAACGTACATTTCTGTGCCATCATCGTAGTTGCTACCTTTATGCTCGCGAATATTTCTGATTTCTTCCTTGCGTCTTGCTCGTACGAATGAGAACTTCCTCAATCATTGTCATGGTTGTAGATTTTGAGGTACTTGACGCAGCTTTTTCCCTGCCAATATTTCCTGGGCAGCTGCCACAAATTTCGCAATTGTTTATGTTCAGCGGTTTCTAAGCAGGGTAGATCGTAATGTGTAACGGTACTATCGCATTATGTTTTGTACTGCAGGGTCAGGTAGTCTGGATCGGCCCACCGACATTCTCGGAATGGATTCCATTTTTCCCAAATGTGACATGAATCTGCGAGTATGCGGTGTCCGATCTTGTAGCGGAAAATTGATCTTCTCATCGTCCATATATAGTAGGATCTTGATTATAGCATTGCCACACACATCCATGTATTTTAAGATGTTCAAAATGAATGATTTCATGTGGGCTAATTTGTGAGCGCTATGAGCGCCGAATGCCTGACATGGTAGAACTCGATAAAGGCGGCTTCCGAAAGTCTAACCTCTATTTACAGGAAATCATCCACATCATGAATGCTCGGTCTTACGCGAGTCATCAATAATTTTATAATCAGCGTCTTTGGCAGGAGCACCACTTCTTGCTTCTGCTACTCACTCATCTCGACAGATTACTACAGCAAGAATTATAGTAACAATTTCTTTTGTTCTTCAGACAAGGCACGCAATATAAAAGTAACTATTTTTATCGTTCGCTTCGCACTGGCCCGAGCAAAAGCATAAATCACGCTGAATTTCGTGATTATTGTCATTGGTGGTTGGAAATAGCCTTTTTCAACTTTTTCTCAATATATTGTTCAATCCAAATGAGTTACAAATTTTATTAAAAGTCGTCGAAAAAGACTTTTTTTATTCGATTTTGAAAAATTTCTGAAGGGGGGCTTTAGCCTCATTGACACCCCCCCCCCTTTCTGGCTACGTGCCTGAAAATATAGGTTGCATAGCGGTATATTTACTGAATGAATAAAAAAATCTTATATTCGAACAAATACTTTTATGAAAAGTCTTACTCGGCAGCAGTTTCAACATCAACGTAAAATGTAAAAACCAAAACATATAGCATCAATATAACAAAATCAAGATCTATTCAGTAGATAGTTTGCAATTTAATCCGCACAAACAGCTCAATTTCAATTTTCGAGGGTAGAGACCACCTTAATTTGATTTTTGTTGACGCGATCCGGAATTATCAGCGAAATGAGGTATGAAAATATCCGGACAAAACCCAAATCAGGATAAATATGAGAATTCGACCAAATTGCATCTTTATCTTAACGTTTAAAACTTTAGAAAAGTTTTCTATCTTTCGTTGAATTAATCATACATTTTATAATATCTTAAATACTTTGAATCTTTTCGCCCACTGTTCGCCGTTTTGTGCGTGGTCGGTTGCTTGGAATTTCCGATGCGCCTCCAAATGTAAACAATTTTTTTCTGCTACGATATGACTGCAGACTACCTTCAAAGGTTGTCTGAGCTACGCAGTAATACCCAAAATTTCCAATAAATTTATTTTCCTGTTGTTCGCCAGTTTCGCCAACCCACCTTTCCCATCGTTTTCTGCAGAAGAGAAAAAAAAACACCAAAACCTGACTCCCAATCTGTTTCCTGGACTGTCGCCGGCTTACGATACGGCGATTGGCAAAAATAATCCTGCGCCAAATACGCGGGGAGGCGCTCACATTCCAATGTAGGCTGCCAGTATCCAGTATATATAAGCTCCGGGGCGCTGGCGATGATGGTGATGATGATAATCGGCTGGCGTCGTTGGTCCCATTTGCATAAATTTTATAACAGGCTGTCGGGTGTAGTTTTTTTTTTTGTTTAGCTCGAAGGCTCAACGCGACAAATGGCCCGACCGGCAGACGCCAATGACCAACGGTGACAGTGACGAAAGAATCCAAACTATCAACCGTGCCTAGTATTTCCTGGGTGTTCGAAACCATCCCAATTACACTACGGTTGAAGCGTCGAATGAAGAAGTTGGGGTTGATTTGATTGATATCAAAGTTTAAATTCATAGGAGAACTTATATATGCTGAGACGGCGCTTGTCACAATTGATACCAATAGGAAAATGTTAACTAATGATTCCAAATTTCCCACCAACCCAAAGGTATTATCGCCTTACTACAGTACCAACGTGAACGTCTAATTTTGCATGCTCCAGTTGCCCTTTGTTTCCTCAAGTCACACAACCAAACTCCCATCATCAAACAAAACCACCATCAATCAAAGGAGAATGTCAGCCCTCAAAGCATCCAGCTCGCTATGAGGAAGTACAGGATTTTAAATAATTGAACACGCTTATCTGTGATGGGCGGTTGTCCCGAAGCAAGGTGTTATCTCGAAATCAGGCAACAAATAAACATCTGCCTGTCGGTGATGAGCTTCCTTGGAAGTGCACAATCCGAGCACACAATAGTGCCGACCTATAGTATAGTAAGTACGCTCAGATCGATCGTTGGTGGCAGGTCGGCAATTGGAATCGTATCTAATTAAACCGAACCGACGAAACCGGCCAGAAAGAGGGAGAGAGAGAAAGATAGATAGTTAGCGTGCACGACCCTGGGGCGGGAGATTCCTAAATGTCTTCCTGGTTTTTGATGGGGGGGTTGCCCGGTACAAAATCCATGCAAACTACGGCACTGCGGAAAGCAAATTGGATAGAATCACGCGCTCGGCGAATGATCATGAAATCAGGGAGGCGTATAAGTGATGTGAGAAAATTGAAAAGACGAATACACTTTGGTTTCGGTTTAAGTGTACGTTAATGACTATTGCTTTCACGATAGTATTCCGCGGAATTCTGCTTCTCACAACTTTAATTCAGTTTTATTCTGCTATCGGCAAAACGGTTGGCATCTACGGTGATTGGAAAATGTCTCCTCTAGCAACAGGCGATGAGATGCTTCGCACGGTTTATATGATGTACATTCCGGTTCAATACCATACAAACCAATGACACTGGTTTTCCATGAACCACAACCGAGTGTCGTCATAAGCATTGCAACGTAATTTATTGCTCGTCGTCGTATTCTTATGAGCCCAGTGGCGATTGACCGACCAGCCTAGTTCGTATCGCGGTGCACCGGGCAACTAGCAGAACATCGTTGCCGCCTTGTTTACCTTTATTCACACCTCACCAGACCAGTAGACAGAACTCCATATCAGCATTAACCGATCAAATTAAGAAGCGCAAGTAACGATCACTTTGAAATTGGATTCTCGTTCAGGTGCAAAGTTTTTTTTACCGCTCGGGGCCTATCGTGTTCCAGTCTTGAATAGCACCATCATAAAATGATTTGAGAGATGTACGTACCACATAGTTTTGCGTCAATACGAGGTCGTTCTAGAGTATGAAAAGTCTTACTCAAAGAGCTGAAAAGCATCCAGACACTTCCGTCATGTGCGGTTGGACGGGCTGAAATATATTATACTTAGTAACATCATCATTACCCTCTCAACGAACACCTACTCTGATTGGCTGTCATTTTAATGAGGATTAATGAAACAACGACACTCAAACGGTATTGATGTGGTTGAGTACTTATCAGTTGCCATTTGGAATTTAAAAAAACGCAATTCACGCCAGAGCGAAGATTTGTATGACATTTTAAAATTTTTTTTTGCGAAATTGTTCCACTTGGTTGAGTATGGATCTGTTGGTCGAACATCCTGTTGACCGAAACTGTGAACAGACGCAGTGAAAACGAACAAATAGAACAACGTCCTTACGTGATTGCACTTGTCTACGTTCCACAGGGGTCGGAAATTGAAAAATCACCTGATTAAATCCACAGTGCTTGCATTGTGCCTTTCTCATTTCTCCAATCTATGATTCCATGACTGGTTATGTTCAATATAATTGTGGAAATGTCTACTGCATTCTAAGAACACCTATTGACGAATTTCGCACCAACTCGAACAAATGTTGGCAGCACCCTCTCAGATTTTAATGAAACTTTCTGTACATGAGAACTTTGTCACAAAAAGCCACTTTGCATACATTTTTTTTCCAAAAATGATCTAGACTGTCTTTTGAAAAGGGTAAAAAAAATTTATCAATATTTTTTTATAGTCTAAAAATGAAATCCTACAAAAATGTTGAAGGAGTGATTTTCATAAAATTAGTGATTTTTTTAATGAAAATATTGAAAAAATTCTTCAACAACTCTTACACTGAAAAAATCCGATTTTAAAAATTTAAAGTCGATTTACAAAAAAACCCATCTTTGATTTGGATGCAATTTTGTTCAAAGATAGATAATTATGTTCCCTACCTATCGTTAAAAATTCAAGTTGGGCGCTTTCAAGGAAAAACAGTTCATTAAAAAAACTTTTCTTTATCCAAGCTGATTTTTTCTTTCAATGTATTTTTATCGAAAATTAAACCAATGAAAGTCATAATCATCTCAGAATCTAATTCCCCAACTGATAGTTGCCTGGTGCATGCAAAAACTATCAGTAACAAATTTCATAACAAACTTGAATGAAGATTGGAAGACTGGAAGACTATAGAGACTGGAAGACTGTAGAGACTGGACGACTGTAGAGACTGGAAGACTGTAGAGACTGGAAGACTGTAGAGACTGGAAGACTGTAGAGACTGGAAGACTATAGAGACTGGAAGACTGTAGAGACTGGAAGGCTGTAGGGACTGGTAGACTGTAGAGACTGGAAGACTGTAGAGACTGGAAGACTAGAGACTGGAAGACTGTAGAGACTGGAAGGCTGTAGAGACTGGAAGACTGTAGAGACTGGAAGACTGTAGAGACTGAAAGACTGTAGAGACTGGAAGACTGTAGAAACTGGAAGACTGTAGAAACTGGAAGACTGTAGGGACTGGAAGAATGTAGAGACTGGAAGACTGTAGAGATTGGAAAACTGTAGAGACTGGAAGACTGTAGAGACTGGAAGACTGTAGAGACTGGAAGACTGTAGAGACTGGAAGACTGTAGAGACTGGAAGACTGTAGAGACTGGAAGACTGTAGAGACTGGAAGACTAGAGACTGGAAGATTGTAGAGACTGGAAGACTGTAGAGACTGGAAGACTGTAGAGACTGGAAGACTGTAGAGACTGAAAGACTGTAGAGACTGGAAGATTGTAGAGGCTGGAAGACTGTAGAGACTGGAAGACTATAGAAACTGGAAGACTATAGAAACTGGAAGACTGTAGAGACTGGAAGACTGTAGGGACTGGAAGACTGTAGAGACTGGAAGACTGTAGAGACTGGAAGACTAGAGACTGGAAGACTGTAGAGACTGGAAGACTGTAGAGACTGGAAGACTGTAGAGACTGGAAGACTGTAGAGACTGGAAGACTGTAGAAACTGGAAGACTGTAGAAACTGGAAGACTGTAGAAACTGGAAGACTGTAGGGACTGGAAGAATGTAGAGACTGGAAGACTGTAGAGATTGGAAAACCGTAGAGACTGGAAGACTGTAGAGACTGGAAGACTGTAGAGACTGGAAGACTGTAGAGACTGGAAGACTGTAGAGACTGGAAGACTGCAGAGACTGGAAGACTAGAGACTGGAAGACTGTAGAGACTGGAAGACTGTAGAGACTGGAAGACTGTAGAGACTGAAAGACTGTAGAGACTGGAAGACTAGAGACTGGAAGACTGTAGAGACTGGAAGAATGTAGAGACTGGAAGACTGTAGAGACTGGAAGACTGTAGAGACTGGAAGACTGTAGAGACTGGAAGACTGTAGAGACTGGAAGACTGTAGAGACTGGAAGACTGTAGAGACTAGAAGAATGTAGAGACTGGAAGACTGTAGAGACTGGAAGACTGTAGAGACTGGAAGACTGTAGAGACTGGAAGACTGTAGAGACTGGAAGACTGTAGAGACTGGAAGACTGTAGAGACTGGAAGACTGTAGAGACTGGAAGACTGTAGAGACTGGAAGACTGTAGAGACTGGAAGACTGTAGAGACTGGAAGACTGTAGAGACTGGAAGACTGTAGAGACTGGAAGACTAGAGACTGGAAGACTGTAGAGACTGGAAGACTGTAGAGACTGGAAGACAGTAGAGACTGGAAGACTGTAGAAACTGGAAGAGTGTAGGGACTGGAAGACTGTAGAGACTGGAAGACTGTAGGGACTGGAAGACTGTAGAGACTGGAAGACTGTAGAAACTGGAAGACTGTAGAGACTGGAAGACTGTAGAGACTGGAAGAATGTAGAGACTGGAAGAATGTAGAGACTGGAAGACTGTGGAGACTGGAAGACTGTAGAGACTGGAAGACTGTAGAGACTGGAAGACTGTAGAGACTGGAAGACTGTAGAGACTGGAAGACTGTAGAGACTGGAAGACTGTAGAGACTGGAAGACTGTAGAGACTGGAAGATTGTAGAGACTGGAAGACTGTAGAGACTGGAAGACTGTAGAGACTGGAAGACTGTAGAGACTGGAAGACTGTAGAGACTGGAAGACTGTAGAGACTGGAAGACTAGAGACTGGAAGATTGTAGAGACTGGAAGACTGTAGAGACTGGAAGACTGTAGAGACTGGAAGACTGTAGAGACTGGAAGACTGTAGAGAATGGAAGACTGTAGAGACTGGAAGACTGTAGAGACTGGAAGACTGTAGAGACTGGAAGACTGTAGAGACTGGAAGACTGTAGAGACTGGAAGACTGTAGAGACTGGAAGACTGTAGAAACTAGAAGACTGTAGGGACTGGAAGACTGTAGAGATTGGAAAACCGTAGAGACTGGAAGACTGTAGAGACTGGAAGACTGTAGAGACTGGAAGACTGTAGAGACTGGAAGACTGTAGAGACTGGAAGACTGCAGAGACTGGAAGACTAGAGACTGGAAGACTGTAGAGACTGGAAGACTGTAGAGACTGGAAGACTGTAGAGACTGAAAGACTGTAGAGACTGGAAGACTAGAGACTGGAAGACTGTAGAGACTGGAAGAATGTAGAGACAGGAAGACTGTAGAGACTGGAAGACTGTAGAGACTGGAAGACTGTAGAGACTGGAAGACTGTAGAGACTGGAAGACTGTAGAGACTGGAAGACTGTAGAGACTGGAAGACTGTAGAGACTGAAAGACTGTAGAGACTAGAAGACTGTAGAGACTGGAAGACTGTAGGGACTGGAAGACTGTAGGGACTGGAAGAATGTAGAGACTGGAAGACTGTAGAGACTGGAAGACTGTAGAGACTGGAAGACTGTAGAGACTGGAAGACTGTAGAGACTGGAAGACTGTAGAGACTGGAAGACTGTAGAGACTGGAAGACTGTAGAGACTGGAAGACTAGAGACTGGAAGACTGTAGAGACTGGAAGACTGTAGAGACTGGAAGACAGTAGAGACTGGAAGACTGTAGAAACTGGAAGAGTGTAGGGACTGGAAGACTGTAGAGACTGGAAGACTGTAGGGACTGGAAGACTGTAGAGACTGGAAGACTGTAGAAACTGGAAGACTGTAGAGACTGGAAGACTGTAGAGACTGGAAGAATGTAGAGACTGGAAGACTGTGGAGACTGGAAGACTGTAGAGACTGGAAGACTGTAGAGACTGGAAGACTGTAGAGACTGGAAGACTGTAGAGACTGGAAGACTGTAGAGACTGGAAGACTGTAGAGACTGGAAGACTGTAGAGACTGGAAGACTGTAGAGACTGGAAGACTGTAGAGACTGGAAGACTGTAGAGACTGGAAGACTGTAGAGACTGGAAGACTGTAGAGACTGGAAGACTGTAGAGACTGGAAGACTGTAGAGACTGGAAGACTGTAGAGACTGGAAGACTGTAGAGACTGGAAGACTAGAGACTGGAAGATTGTAGAGACTGGAAGACTGTAGAGACTGGAAGACTGTAGAGACTGGAAGACTGTAGAGACTGGAAGACTGTAGAGACTGCAAGACTATAGAAACTGGAAGACTGTAGAGACTGGAAGACTGTAGGGACTGGAAGACTGTAGAGACTGGAAGACTGTAGAGACTGGAAGACTAGAGACTGGAAGACTGTAGAGACTGGAAGACTGTAGGGACTGGAAGACTGTAGAGACTGGAAGACTGTAGAGACTGGAAGACTGTAGAAACTGGAAGACTGTAGAAACTGGAAGACTGTAGAAACTGGAAGACTGTAGGGACTGGAAGAATGTAGAGACTGGAAGACTGTAGAGATTGGAAAACCGTAGAGACTGGAAGACTGTAGAGACTGGAAGACTGTAGAGACTGGAAGACTGTAGAGACTGGAAGACTGTAGAGACTGGAAGACTGCAGAGACTGGAAGACTAGAGACTGGAAGACTGTAGAGACTGGAAGACTGTAGAGACTGGAAGACTGTAGAGACTGAAAGACTGTAGAGACTGGAAGACTAGAGACTGGAAGACTGTAGAGACTGGAAGAATGTAGAGACTGGAAGACTGTAGAGACTGGAAGACTGTAGAGACTGGAAGACTGTAGAGACTGGAAGACTGTAGAGACTGGAAGACTGTAGAGACTGGGAGACTGTAGAGACTGGAAGACTGTAGAGACTGGAAGACTGTAGAGACTGGAAGACTGTAGAGACTGCAAGACTGTAGAGACTGCAAGACTGTAGAGACTGGAAGACTGTAGAGACTGGAAGACTGTAGAGACTGCAAGACTATAGAAACTGGAAGACTGTAGAGACTGGAAGACTGTAGGGACTGGAAGACTGTAGAGACTGGAAGACTGTAGAGACTGGAAGACTAGAGACTGGAAGACTGTAGAGACTGGAAGACTGTAGAGACTGGAAGACTGTAGAGACTGGAAGACTGTAGAGACTGGAAGACTGTAGAAACTGGAAGACTGTAGAAACTGGAAGACTGTAGAAACTGGAAGACTGTAGGGACTGGAAGAATGTAGAGACTGGAAGACTGTAGAGATTGGAAAACCGTAGAGACTGGAAGACTGTAGAGACTGGAAGACTGTAGAGACTGGAAGACTGTAGAGACTGGAAGACTGTAGAGACTGGAAGACTGCAGAGACTGGAAGACTAGAGACTGGAAGACTGTAGAGACTGGAAGACTGTAGAGACTGGAAGACTGTAGAGACTGAAAGACTGTAGAGACTGGAAGACTAGAGACTGGAAGACTGTAGAGACTGGAAGAATGTAGAGACTGGAAGACTGTAGAGACTGGAAGACTGTAGAGACTGGAAGACTGTAGAGACTGGAAGACTGTAGAGACTGGAAGACTGTAGAGACTAGAAGACTGTAGAGACTGGAAGACTGTAGGGACTGGAAGACTGTAGGGACTGGAAGAATGTAGAGACTGGAAGACTGTAGAGACTGGAAGACTGTAGAGACTGGAAGACTGTAGAGACTGGAAGACTGTAGAGACTGGAAGACTAGAGACTGGAAGACTGTAGAGACTGGAAGACTGTAGAGACTGGAAGACAGTAGAGACTGGAAGACTGTAGAAACTGGAAGAGTGTAGAGACTGGAAGACTGTAGAGACTGGAAGACTGTAGGGACTGGAAGACTGTAGAGACTGGAAGACTGTAGAAACTGGAAGACTGTAGAGACTGGAAGACTGTAGAGACTGGAAGAATGTAGAGACTGGAAGAATGTAGAGACTGGAAGACTGTGGAGACTGGAAGACTGTAGAGACTGGAAGACTGTAGAGACTGGAAGACTGTAGAGACTGGAAGACTGTAGAGACTGGAAGACTGTAGAGACTGGAAGACTGTAGAGACTGGAAGACTGTAGAGACTGGAAGACTGTAGAGACTGGAAGACTAGAGACTGGAAGATTGTAGAGACTGGAAGACTGTAGAGACTGGAAGACTGTAGAGACTGGAAGACTGTAGAGACTGGAAGACTGTAGAGAATGGAAGACTGTAGAGACTGGAAGACTGTAGAGACTGGAAGACTGTAGAGACTGGAAGACTGTAGAGACTGGAAGACTGTAGAGACTGGAAGACTGTAGAAACTAGAAGACTGTAGGGACTGGAAGACTGTAGAGATTGGAAAACCGTAGAGACTGGAAGACTGTAGAGACTGGAAGACTGTAGAGACTGGAAGACTGTAGAGACTGGAAGACTGTAGAGACTGGAAGACTGCAGAGACTGGAAGACTAGAGACTGGAAGACTGTAGAGACTGGAAGACTGTAGAGACTGGAAGACTGTAGAGACTGAAAGACTGTAGAGACTGGAAGACTAGAGACTGGAAGACTGTAGAGACTGGAAGAATGTAGAGACAGGAAGACTGTAGAGACTGGAAGACTGTAGAGACTGGAAGACTGTAGAGACTGGAAGACTGTAGAGACTGGAAGACTGTAGAGACTGGAAGACTGTAGAGACTAGAAGACTGTAGAGACTGGAAGACTGTAGGGACTGGAAGACTGTAGGGACTGGAAGAATGTAGAGACTGGAAGACTGTAGAGACTGGAAGACTGTAGAGACTGGAAGACTATAGAGACTGGAAGACTGTAGAGACTGGAAGACTGTAGAGACTGGAAGACTGTAGAGACTGGAAGACTAGAGACTGGAAGACTGTAGAGACTGGAAGACTGTAGAGACTGGAAGACAGTAGAGACTGGAAGACTGTAGAAACTGGAAGAGTGTAGGGACTGGAAGACTGTAGAGACTGGAAGACTGTAGGGACTGGAAGACTGTAGAGACTGGAAGACTGTAGAAACTGGAAGACTGTAGAGACTGGAAGACTGTAGAGACTGGAAGAATGTAGAGACTGGAAGAATGTAGAGACTGGAAGACTGTGGAGACTGGAAGACTGTAGAGACTGGAAGACTGTAGAGACTGGAAGACTGTAGAGACTGGAAGACTGTAGAGACTGGAAGACTGTAGAGACTGGAAGACTGTAGAGACTGGAAGACTGTAGAGACTGGAAGACTGTAGAGACTGGAAGACTGTAGAGACTGGAAGACTGTAGAGACTGGAAGACTGTAGAGACTGGAAGACTGTAGAGACTGGAAGACTGTAGAGACTGGAAGACTGTAGAGACTGGAAGACTAGAGACTGGAAGATTGTAGAGACTGGAAGACTGTAGAGACTGGAAGACTGTAGAGACTGGAAGACTGTAGAGACTGGAAGACTGTAGAGAATGGAAGACTGTAGAGACTGGAAGACTGTAGAGACTGGAAGACTGTAGAGACTGGAAGACTGTAGAGACTGGAAGACTGTAGAAACTAGAAGACTGTAGGGACTGGAAGACTGTAGAGACTGGAAGACTGTAGGGACTGGAAGACTGTAGAGACTGGAAGACTGTAGAGACTGGAAGAATGTAGAGACTGGAAGACTGTAGAGACTGGAAGACTGTAGAGACTGGAAGACTGGAGACTGGAAGACTGTAGAGATTGGAAGACTGTAGAGATTGGAAGACTGTAGAGACTGGAAGACTGCAGAGACTGGAAGACTGTAGAGACTGGAAGACTGTAGAGACTGGAAGACTGTAGAGACTGGAAGACTGTAGAGACTGGGAGACTGTAGAGACTGGAAGACTGTAGAGACTGGAAGACTGTAGAGACTGCAAGACTGTAGAGACTGCAAGACTGTAGAGACTGGAAGACTGTAGAGACTGGAAGACTGTAGAGACTGCAAGACTGTAGAGACTGGAATACTGTAGAGACTGGAAGACTGTAGAGACTGGAAGACCTGTAGAGACTGGAAGACTGTAGAGACTGGAAGACTGTAGAGACTGGAAGACTGTAGAGACTGGAAGACTGTAGAGACTGGAAGACTGTAGAGACTGGAAGACTGTAGAGACTGGAAGACTGTAGAGACTGGAAGACTGTAGAGACTGGAAGACTGTAGAGACTGGAAGACTGTAGAGACTGGAAGACTGTAGAGACTGGAAGACTGTAGAGACTGGAAGACTGTAGAGACTGGAAGACTGTAGAAACTGGAAGACTGTAGAGACTGGAAGACTGTAGAGACTGGAAGACTGTAGAGACTGGAAGACTGTAGAGACTGGAAGACTGTAGAGACTGGAAGACTGTAGAGACTGGAAGACTGCAGAGACTGGAAGACTGTAGAGACTGGAAGACTGTAGAGACTGGAAGACTGTAGAGACTGGGAGACTGTAGAGACTGGAAGACTGTAGAGACTGGAAGACTGTAGAGACTGCAAGACTGTAGAGACTGCAAGACTGTAGAGACTGGAAGACTGTAGAGACTGGAAGACTGTAGAGACTGGAAGACTGTAGAGACTGGAAGACTGTAGAGACTGGAAGACTGTAGAGACTGGAAGACTGTAGAGACTGGAAGACTGTAGAGACTGGAAGACTGTAGAGACTGGAAGACTGTAGAGACTGGAAGACCTGTAGAGACTGGAAGACTGTAGAGACTGGAAGACTGTAGAGACTGGAAGACTGTAGAGACTGAAAGACTGGAAGACTGGAAGACTGAAAAACTGAAAGTCTGAAAGACTGAAAGACTGGAAGATTGGAAGACTGGAAGACTGGAAGACTGGAAGACTGAAAGACTGAAAGACTAAAAGACTGAAAGACTGAAAGTCTGAAAGACTGAAAGACTGGAAGATTGGAAGACAGTTCAGTTGTTCATCTCGAAAATGATAAATTTTACTATACAATTAATACAATGAATTAATCACAGAGTGGCATTTTTTTTCAAACATCCCATGGAAAAGGACCCTGTGATGCTATTGGTGACACTCTCAAGCGAATGGCTAAAAGAGCCAGTCTTGCTCGCGACTATGGAAATACCATAACAACTCTTCGAGAGTAATATAAAACTGGTCAGTTGAACAAACTGATAAAAATATCACAAAATAAAATTTCTGCTGCATATCCACTGAACAGTACAACAAAATGTCAGAAGAACTCGAAGAACTGTATAATAACGCCAAAACGATATCTGGCACACAGAAATTCCACAGTTTTGTGCCTATTGCTGGTGGCAAAGTAGAGGCGAAAAGATATTCTAATTCAGAAGATGAACCAAAAATATTTCCCTTATATAGAAAGAATACAAAGAATAGTTTTAAGACAAATGTTATATATAAAAATAAATAAATAAGTATGTAAAATTCAATACATAATGTTGTGATGGCTATTTCTTTCCCGATTAAAACTAAACAAGAAAATCAAGAAGTAATAATGGAATATTTGTTTATTTACATGAACTCTTTTCAATGGAGTTCTTGATTAATAAAAATATAGTTAGTTGCTAAATTAAACAATATCTTTCACAAACTAAGTTTTATTGGAGATGATTATGACTTTCATTGGTTTAGTTTACGATAAAAATGCACTGAAAAAAATTTGGTGTGGACAAGGAGAAGTTTTTTTCAAATAACTATTTTTTCCTTGAATGTGTACAACGTGAATTTTTGACGGTAGGTAACCCTCCACCCAGAATCGCAGGGCCGACCTCGGCATCTACCAGGGTAGCATCAGTTTCGGAAGATCTTCCACTGCCGGAGAACTCTTTCTCGGAGCAGGAAAGATCCACTGTCGGGGACTATTCCGAGTAGTTCGTAGCGAATCGGCGGGGCACCAGTGAACCGGACGCAGTCCTCCACCCGAAATCGCTGGACTGACCTCGGCATTCTGCCGGACTGCATCGAAGGAACAATAACGCGTCCGTCAATTGCGTTGCGGGAGACATTCTTTCGTCAGGGAACTCTCCGCCGAGGTAGGCTAGCTCCACCGTCGGGGACTACGCCGAGTAGCACCGAACGCGACAAACCACCACAGTCGTCGGGGAACCAGCGAACCGGAAGCCACCCTCCACCCGGAATCGTAGAGAGGAGAGCATGTAGAATATCATACCGTGCAGGACTGGCGGTTATTAGACCAGCGAAATCTAGCACGACCAGCTAGACCCCGAAATGTGCCCGAGCAAGGTAAAGGTAACCGTCAAGGGTCTCCCGAAGCATGATTCAACTATCTGGCCACCCAACACCGTACAGCGCAGAACAAGGAGCAAACACGGATGATCGGCAAGTAACCTTCGACGAGTTCGCAAAACATCGAAGTGCCTGAAATCAAAGAAAGCTCCCGGTTCGGATGGAATACCAAACGTTGTGCTAAAAGCTGTGATCCTGGCATATCCGAACATGTTCAGAATGGCGTTGCAGAAATGCATAAACGAAGGCATCTCCCCCGAAATGTGGAAAGTCGTGAAGCTGGTGTTGCCAAAGCCAGGGAAGCCACCAGGCGATCCGGCCTCGTACAGGCTCATATGTCTGCTGGATACACTCGGAAAACTCCTGGAAAGCATCATCAAGGCATTCCGGCTGATGGTCGTACAAGTCGCGAGTGATTACAGAACAATATCGTTGGAGGCAGTATGCGTTATCGCCGGGATAATCCCCATTTGCATCACTCTGGCTGAGGACGTGGAATACTACTAGCGAAGAAATGCACGTAATGCAAAGAGACTGGTCCGAGCGGACTCGTTGGCTAAATTTGCAGTAGAAGCGGGACAACGCGGAGAAAGGAAGATGGACCTACCGACTCATCCCAAATGTGTCAGCTTGGGTACATATGAATCATGGAGAGGTGAACTTCCATTTGACGCTGTTTTTGTCCGGGCACGGATACTTCCGGAAGTACTTGTATCGGTTTGGACTTCGTCAACGCTTTTCCCGGAGTGTGTAAACGTGCAAAAGACACCGGAACACGAGCTTCTTCGATTGTCCTAGGTTCGAAGAAATTCGAAGAGGTATGCCCGGCGTGACAGTTGACAATATCGTCGAATTGATGTGCCACATCGAGCATACCTGGGACGCTGTCAACAGAATGGTTACGATTGTACTCCCCGAGCTGCGGAGAAAGTGGCGAAGGGACCAACAAGTAGCGCCATCGGATAGAGAGTCGCCGTGAAACCTCAAATCGGGTTTCACGAGAAATTCTGCCGCCGGAGAACCTTTCGCCGGTGTAGACTACGTTCACTGCAGGGGACCAGTCGAGTAGTACGCGACGTAGCACCGGGTTCGGGCGCCAGTGAATCGGACGTCAGGCTTCACCGGAACCGCCGGACCGACCTCGATACCCTACCAGGTAGCTTATGAGTAGACTAGACTGACCGCCGGGATTAGAGCACGTAGACCGCTCCGAATAGCTAGCAGTGGGTCTTTGGGGCACCAGTGAACCGGAAGCTACGCTCCACCCGGAATCGCTGGGTGGACCTCAGCACCTACTGGCTGGACCGTTGAGTAGACTAGGTTCACCGCCGGGGACTAGATCAAGTAGATCGGGACGAAACGGGAGCCAAATGGCTCACAGAAATGAACAAACACCGATACCGAGAGAAATTCCGCAGCCGTGAAACTCTCAGTCGAAGTAGGGTAGTTCACCGCCGGATAATATCCGAGTAGATCTCAATAAATCTGGGAGCCAAATGGCTCAAGGAAACGGGTATCGGTGTTGGGAGAAATTCCTCCGTTGAGGAACTGTCGGTCGAAGCAGGGTGAGTTTACCGTTGGGGACCATCTGAGTATATCGTGAGAGGGCCGGGAGCTGAATGACTCACGGAAACAGGAGCTAAATGACTCATGGAACCAGCATCTAAACGGCTCACGAAGACGAGAGCTAAAAAGGCGACGTAATAGATGGATACAAGAAGCAAGAAAAGAGTCAAGAGTTAAATCAAAGTTCAAAAGTCGACCTATTTCATGAACAGAGTGAGGATCCGAGATAGAGCAGAAGAGAGGTGCGACGAAAGCACAACGACCCCCCACGAAGTAATACCTTGATGTAGTTCCGTGGGGAAGAAGTGCGAAAAAAAGAGTAAGGAGCAAGCATTGCATTTATCGCTCGTATGAGTAAATGCGTTCGGATAATTTTCTACTGCGACAATAAAAACTCACATTTTCACACGAAAAGTTATTGGCTTCCGGATGAATACAACGTGTTATTTCTCCGGATGAATAGAGAAATGAGCGAATGAGTTTATCACGGTATCCTTTTTGCGCTCACTGCCTTCCTATCGCTGCTCCAAAACACTAAAAAACAAGTCTATCCTACTTCTTTGCCGCTTTTCTTTGAAATTGATTTATTGATTTCCACGAAATTAAAATAATCACCTTCTCTGGTGAGAAGGAAAAAACTAAATAAATTTTATCCGGATCATTATTCCTCACGCTATTTGTGGAGACGGAGAATTTTGCGGCTCATCTTATCTCGGAAAAAATGGACATCGGATAAGCTTCTTCTCGCGTGAATTAGAGAGAATTACAATGCCTAGTAAGGAGTGTTTTAGTGGTTAGGCACGAATGTGATTCGTGAGTCCCACACAGTGCCAATAAACTACAAGCCAGGCTTTTGAAGCATTTTACACCTTACGTGAGTAGATAGATTAAATTGCAAAGCTCTTGAAAAAAAACTACATTTGATGTCACCGTGGTCGTGTCCTATATACAGCTCTTTAATTTTTTTAACATAGCTTCTGAAATATCGTAGATAGCTTCAGCATGTTCCAAAAAGTTATTCGTCTTATCTTTTCAGAAGAGATCATTGGTCTTTGCGTCTTAGAAGTTATCTAGTAATTTTTGATAAAATTAGCGAATGTATATTTCTCATTAGTAGAGAACAATTTAGGCAAAAACCATTTTTCTCCATTAATAAGTAAATCGTTTAAAACAATCTTTGCGTGTGAAGAGCACAAAACCTATAACTAAATTAGTTAGGGGATTTGCGTTTCAATTTCGTCTCATCAGAATCCGTCACTAACTTAGTGACAGGACAGAGCTAGTGCCAGATTGACGCTTGCTCCAAAAAACGGAGACACAAGTTGCATTCCTGAGCAAATCCCTAGTCAAGCGTGAAAAGGAAGCTAATGAAATCAAAACATTTGGTTTGGCATCAGGCACGTAGCCAGAGGGGGGGCTAGGGGGCTAAAGCCCCTCCCGAAATTTTTCAAAAATGAATTTCAAAAACCGGCGATGTTTAACAAAATTTGTTGCTCATTTGGTTTGAACAAATCTTTGAGAAAAAGTTGAAGAAGGCTATTTCTAACCACCAAAGGCAATGGTCACGAAATTCAGTCACTTTATGCTTTTGCTCGAGCCAGTGCGACGCGAACGATAAAAATAGTAACTTTTATATTGTGTGTCTTGCCTAAAGAATAAAAGAAACTGTTACTATAATTGTTGCTGTAGTAATCTGTCGAGAAGCAAGAAGTGGTGCTCCAGCCAAATACGGTGATTATAAAATTATTGATGATTCGCTTAGGACCGAGTATTCATAATGTGGAACATTTCCTGAAGGTGTAAATGGAGGTTGGACTTTCGGAAGCGAGTTCTACCATGTCAGGCATTTAGCGCTCAACAAATTAGCCCAGATGAAACCATTCATTTCGAACAACTTAAAACACATGGTTGAAAGTGACAATGCTATAATTAAGATCCTCCTATATATGGACGATGAGAACATCAATGTTCCGCTACAAGATCGGATATCGCTTACTCGCAGATTAATGTCATATTTGGGAGAAATGGAATCCATTCGGAAGGATAATTATTGAGAGCGAGAAGCAAGGAACAAATCAGACATTCGCAAACATAAAGTCAAAATTGACGAATTGACATAAAGTTTTGCAAAAGTTTCACAGGAAACGGATAATTTGCTGTGATTTGAAAACAGACAACTCTAAAAGAAAGCCTCTTTTGAAAATTAGATGTAAGTGCGATGTGTTCTCTTCCATGTGTCGGAAGCAAGTGATGCTGAAATTATTAAGCTCACTTGTGTTTATAGTTTCTAGTTATTTTGGTGGTGATATATTTACCTAATTTTACGTAAATTAGAAGCATTCAGAATCAGTGCTAAGTAATTTTCTTTCGATTAGTGAACAAGTTCTGAGCAGTTTCGCTCAGTAGATTAAATTCTGGGTAGTTTTCATTAGTAGATTAAATCATTGAAATATATATTTTACATTGTCCAAAAACCCATGAAATCCGAAATAATACCTTCAAATGTTCAAATATAATATTTACTTAATCTAGGTAATCTTCTCAAGTTCCAACGGTTTTGCAAAATTCTGAACGTCAATGAGCTAATGAACTTATTCTTGCATTGTAGTGGAATCAGTAGTTTTTTGCACTCACTTTACATTTTGACTTTTACTATAGTTTCAGGGATCTAGGAAAATCAGTCTACGATATTTTTAATTCGTAAGTCCAATGATATGAAAGTATCTAAAAAGAATCTACTTAAATAAATAAATAGATAGTTATTCTCAGTTGCCTGATAATATTGTCGAAGATAGCGTTTAACCCATTCCCCACGAGAGTCAAATGAAAAAACATGTGTTTTTCTCAGGATTATAATTACGCATACTTCGGATGAAGTCACAGAACTAGTAATAGTAGCCTGATCATGAAAATAGGAGTTGAAGTTCACTTTGTTCGGACATTCTTTGCAACGATAAACTTGGATTTCACACTGATATATTCCTATCCATGGAGACAACCTTGACGTTGGTTTCGTTCTCCTGTTTAGCAAATGCGTGTAAAGTTTCGTTAGGCGGGTTTTTGGATATTTTTGTACTCATTCCAATTTAGCGTCTTCTACACCTTGTAAACGTGTAGTCTAGAATGCGTAGCATTTTCAATCAGCCCTAAATACTTTGATCTCTTGATGAATCTTGAGAGAAATTTCTAACTTATAAACTAATAATAATCAAATTTAATTCGTCGATGCACTATAGCTTTTCTTGTAACAGACAACATATTTTTAGGGTTTTTAGTGTCTATTGTCTTAGTTATGGAATTGTTTTCACTAAGAACATTTCATAATTACATTCAGTTTACTGTGACTATCTCAAGTCATCAGAATTTATACATTTATGCAATAATTTTCAAGCCCCTCCCGAAACAAAATCCTGGCTACGGGCCTGTTTGGCATTACGCGCAAAGATGATTTTAATGAATTTTCTCCGTAATGGAGTAAAAATAGATTTGCATTGAGCTTATTTTCTTGCTGGGCATCATGCTTGACTAGGGGTTTGCTCAGGAACACAAATTCTGTCTGCGTTTATTGGAGCTAACGTGAATCTGGCGCTAGCTTAGTCCTGTCACCTTGTTAGTGTCGGATCCTGATGAGACGAAGTCGAAACGCAAATTCCATAACATCGATTCATGTCTGTGTGTTTGTTTGAAGAGTTAAAAATCACCGAGCCTGTCTCCATTTGAATCCGAGATGTCGTATTTTGTTTTGACAAAATGCAAAGATCCATTCTAGCGGATGAATGCATCGTCATTTTTATAAACCAATCCAAGTTTGAAGTGCTAACTTCACGAATAAATACACAGTGATGTAAACAAACTGATCCTAAATCAATTTGTCAGCTTCGCTGTCAAAACCGTGACCTAATAGATCATCTATGAATCAAACTGTTTATAGGGTAGTAGGTATTACGCCGCGATACCGGCACTAATTCGACTCATCTTATGTGTTGATTCTATCAAGTGACAAATTGAGGACCGCGAACCAAAACAAAGATTAAAAAAAAAATCAACGGAAATTTTCCAAATTGATGCTATAATAACATGTGTTAATTAATAGTTCCTGGCTCGCTGCGTTGTAAATCTGCTAAGGTCGAATCCGAAAACATTGGGATTAATTGTTGTTTATTTACAGTTTACATCGGGTTTTCAAGGGACCGTAAGGGCGATAAATACCATGGAAGCATGGAAGATGTAATTTTGGGTTTAACCCCATTCGTGAAGCGGATGTTTATGAGTTTTATAACAGACCGTGTTTGTAACAACATACGCATTAAGATAAACATGAGTTACGTTAATGGAAACTTTTGAATTCTTTCACAAACTGTAATATTTTGATGCATCCTATAAAAGCGAATTCTCGAATTTACTTTAAAGTTCAGCAGTACACCACAAAACAATGATGCAAATTCAGAGCATCGCAAAAACCTTAACTTAGCTCATCTTACAGCTAATCTCCTTCATGAAATACTCGTGTTGTTTCCGCCTTTTCCAAGCCATACGCCCACTAGCGACTAATTTTTCTTCGCACAAGTAATTGCTGACGACTCCATTAAATAAACCTATTGCTAAAACTGGCGCCGTCTAGCCCAGCTTATTTTTTAGGATATCTGCTGCATTTCTGAAATTCCAAGACACCAAAAACGCAAACAAACATATCGATAACTCGACTCGATCCCATCGGCCTTGACCGGGCTACGTTGGACTGCACCAGCAGAGATCCTGATATTGGCAATACGAACCCAAAACCGTCACCCCAATGTTTGCGCTACCACGACGACGCCTAGCTTTGATTGGCGCATATCGCGGGTCCGGTTCGGCGTCATCAAATGAGCACGTTGAATACTAAAATCAGCCACCAAAACCGCGCGCGCGAAATAGTTGAAAGTCTGTTATTCCACTCACCCGTAACTTCAACCTGGTTTGTGCCCCCGGCTACCACACATGTGCTGGATTTTGATTAGCATAAAATTCGCTCGTTATTCAAATTGAGCTCTGCTTGCTTCCTCTATCGGAGAATGAGGGGCGCGTGGATAATGAGATGAGCAAACACAAACGCGTCAACATTTCTCAAATTCCTCAAACCAGGTGACCTTACTTACCACGAATAAGGTCTCGGTAGCGAGATAAATTTCTTACGTCACAGTGTTTGCTCATCTGATGTTAATTATGGAGTCTAACGTTCAGTTTGTCAAACGAATTTGATACTGTTACCTCCGAAATGACCACAATGACAAATCGATGTTGAAATCCGTACCAATATTTGTGTTTAATTTCTCAGAAATTTCGTATTTTAATGAAACGAAAATTCGAGTCAAACACCCTTCTTTTCATCCTAGTAATAATTCTCGAGTTTGTGATCATTCTTATAGATAGCACTTATCAGGCCATCCAACCAATCCGAAATATCGTATTCTGGTTAGACGCAAATTCCATAACTAATTTAAAAACATGTATATTTGGCAGCACTGCTGCCAATACTAGTATGTTTTTTTTATTCCTTAAATAATTTTCTTCTCAGAGCATCGCGCGGATTTTTTCTAGTGCAAATAGTACTGGGTACATGTTCACCAAATTAGATTTTTGACAATATGTGAAAACGGGGATTGTTTCCATGGTTTAATCTGCACAAAAATTCAAATTTGTATATATTGGTGCCTAAGTCTGTAAATTGTATTTAACATTACCCACATGGAACTAACAAGACCTATTCCCAATCCTTCATGAATTATTCCCTCCGGTTTATATAATTTCGTCATGCAATCGTGTACCAGGCTGATGCATCGGTGTGCGATACGTGATAAATGTACAGATAAATTCACGTAACAATGTGATGTACCTAATAACCACTTGACCTATCTCAACTATCCTCGCGGGATGATAATTGTACAGCTTAGGTGGCAATTAGAGATTCCGATCGGCACGTCATGACGCAACTGCAGCGTCCTCCGACTCGAAGCGATGGATTAATTCGAGCTAATCGTGAAAAAAATCGCCACGCGTATGTCATTTTAATGAGGATCATCCAGTGGGCCCAGAGGCATTTATGGAGATAAGGCTAATTAATTGTTGTTTTTGTGCTATCAGAATATAAATTAAGGTACACCTGAATTTCAACGTGATTATTATGGATCAAATAGAGAACTACCCTATAGAACATCATGTAGGAGAACCGAACATTCACAACGTGAATGTTATTTGGATGGGAAATGGTCAATTGGAGCCCATTTTGACATTTTCTTATAAAAGAAATGTATAGAATTTGCTCAAACATTCAAGATTTTTTCCAAGGTCCAGAGGATCGAGTCTTATATACCAATTGAGTCAGTTCGACGATTTGGGACAATGTCTATCTGTGTGTGTGCGTTTTTTAGAAAGCAGTAAAAACTTTGAAATGTACAAAACCGTGAAGTCTCAGGAGACGGGTTTAGGCTGCCACCACCCGACCCGCTGAAAATCACTGCTCTTGCCCAGAACCTGATTCCTTATCGGCATTACTTCGGGAAGGGATTTTTAATGTACATCACACCCACTCTAAATCAACTACTTAGTAGTTAGTTCCTTCAGTAGAGTTACAGCACCACTCCTCGACATACCACCACTTCTCCACTAACCACACAGACTGGCAATTTCTGCATGGCAGTCGGAAAGCTGCCTGTGAGTCGAGACTTAGTGCTCCTCCCATACGAACACAATCTGGACGGCAACTTCTGATTCTCTAATTTACGAGCCCTTCGGCTCCCTAGTGCCAATCAGCACCTCAGCTCCCCTCTCGTACCATTCAGCACCAATTACTCGTTGAGCTTCCGACTGTATCGCGAACCCTCTCGGTCTAGTCCCCGATGATGGACCTAGCCTACTCCGACGGAGAATTCCCTGGCGAGTGAAGTTCTTTCGAAACCGAGCCAACCAACCAGGTGTCGAGGTCAGTTCAGCAATTCCGATGGGGGGTAGGGCGTCCGGTTCGCTGGTGTTCTGATGACCAGCGACTGGTAGTGCTCGTCGCGGTCTACTCAGTCTAATCCCTGACGGGTCATCTAGCTCACGCCGACGGAGAGTTTCCCGGCGAAGGTTTTAGCACCACAACTTCTTAAGCATTTTGCCACACTGTCTGGTGGCATTCAGCACCGCAACTTCTTTGGTTCCCCTCTCGTACAATTTCGCCCCTCTTCCCCGATGAGCCATTCAGATCCCGACTTCACTAAAATCTTGTTTGCGAACTACTAGATCTAATCCCCGACGATGGACCGAGCGATAGATTTTCTAGCCTAGTCAAAGGGCCAACCCGTAGGTGATCCATTCAGCAATTCCGGGTGGAGCGTAGCTTCCGGTTCACTGGTGCCTCAACGATCCACTGCTAGCTATTCGATGTGGTCTACTCGGTTTAATCGACAGCGACGAGTTCGAGGTGGTTGATGAGTTCATCTATCTAGGCTCATTGGTGACTGCGGACAATAACACCAGCCGGGAGACTAGAAGGCGTATTATCTCTGGAAGTCGTGCTTACTATGGGCTCCACAAAACTTTGAGATCCAGGAAGCTTCACCATCGCACGACATGCGCCATGTACAACATGCTGATTAGACCGGTGGTTCTCTACGGGCACGAAACGTGGACAATGCTCGAGGAGGATCTGCAAGCACTTGAAGTCTTCGAAAGAAGGGTGCTGAGAACGATCTTCGGTGGAGTGCAGGAGGATGGCGTGTGAAGGAGAAGGATGAACCACGAACTTTCGCGACTCTATGGTGAGCCAAGTATCCGGACAGTAGCTCAAGCTGGAAGGGTACGGTGGGCGGGGCATGTTGTGAGGATGCCGGACAGCAACCCCACCAAGTTGGTTTTCACCTCCAACCCGGCAGGTACAAGACGGAGAGGAGCGCAACGTTCCCGGTGGCTGGACCAAGTGGAGCAGAACCGGGCGAGTATCGGGCACCTGAGAGGTTGGAGACAAGCAGCAACTGACCGAGTGACGTGGCGAAATATTGTGGAACAGATTAAATCATGTTAATATGATGTATAATCAGGAAATAATGATAATACTCGTTTTAATCCCCGTCGGTGGATCTAGCATACTCACGAGCTACCCGGTAGTCTATCGAGGTAGGTCCGGCGATTCCGATGAAATCTGATGTTGGATTCGCTGGCGCCCCAACGACCCGAACCCGGTGCTATGTCGCGTACTAGGTAACTGGTTCCCGGCGGTGGACCTTGTCTACAACGACTGAGAGTTCCTCGGCGGTGGAATTTCTCTCGAATTCCGATTTGTGGTTTCACGGAGACTTTCTAGCCAATGGCGCTACTTTATTGACCCCTTCGCCGCTTTCTCTGCAGGTCTCAGAGTATACTCGTAACAACTCGGCTGACAGCGTTCCAGGTATGCTCATCATGGCATATCTCTTCAACGATATTGTCCACTGTCACATCAGGCATACCCCTACGAACTTCGTCGAGCCTAGGGCATTCAAAGACCACGTCTTCCGGTGTCTCTTGCACGTTCACACACTCCGGGCAAAGGGGTGACGAAGCATGCCCAAACCGATGCAGGTACTTCCGGAAGCGTCCGTGCCCGGACACAACTGCGTCAAATGGAAGTTCACCTCTCCATGCTATGCACCCAAGCCGACACATTTGGGATGAGTCGATGGGTCCACCTTCCTTTCTCCGCGTTGTCCACTCCTGATGCCACTTAGCCAACGAGTCCGCTCGGACCAGTCTCCTTGCATTACGTGTATTTCTCCGCTGGAAGATGGGGATCATTCCAGCTATACCGCATACTGCCTCCAACGATATAATTCTGTAAGCACTCGCGACACGTACGGCCATAAGCCGGAACGTCCTGTTCAGCTTTCCACGGTTCCGCCTGGTTTTCAGTGCTGCACTCCTGACAGAAAGCCCATATCCCAGTATCGATGACGAAACACTAGATAGCAGACGCCCCGCTATTACATGCGTTGCCTTCGCCGACTTTTCGTAGATATAGTCGACGTGGTTATTGAAGCTCAACTGGTCGTCGATTATCGCTCCCAATTGCACGCTTCGATGCAATCAGCTGTCCTCCGACGTCGATCTGTATCCACTGAACTGCTTTGCAGTTGTTGACCACCAACACTTCCGTCTTGTGGTGAGCTATCTGCAGTGACACATCGTCCACGAAGGCCACGATTTCCTGGGCAGCCGCAATGTCAAAACCGCATCGTATATCCCGTTCCAAAGAGTTGGACCGAGAAAGGAGCCCTGAGGAACGCTTGCTGTGACTCACATTGACTTATGCCCTTCGTTCGTCTCGTACAGCAGCACTCTACTCTGAAAGTACCTCTTCAGGATCTGGCATGGCCATTCTGTTCAGTTTTGCAGCGATGGCACTGTTGAACTAATTCTTCACATCTCTCGTCCCTACAGCGCTGTATCATTCTACTCTTAGCTTATGCTTAGATGCTTTCTTGGCACTCCCGAGCATTGTTCGAATTACTTCCAATGTCAATATTTCTTTGCGGAATCCGAACTGCATCTAGGACAGTCTGCGCTCACTCTCCATACATTTCGTCAGCCTGTTAAGGATAATTTTTTGCAGGAGTTTTCCGTGTGTCCAGTAGACATATAGCCTTATACGAGGATGGATTACCCAGTATCTTCCCTGGCTTTGGCTGCAACACCAGCTTCTGCGCCTTCCACACTTCGAGGTAATTGCCTTCATCTAGACACTTTTTTTATTTTGATTATAGAGGCTTTAATCTGACGGTGATTCACCTCTTTTCGGGTTACACAAATCTCTTTAGAAAAACCTCTAACCCTATCCCTATGTGCGGGGTTGGGAATTAAATCCGCCCCCATCTAGACACTTCTGAAGCACCACGCCGAGAGTGTCCGGATATGCCAGGATCAGCACCACGTTTGGTATTCCATCCGGACCAGGTGGTTTCTTTGATTTTAGTCGCATCGATGCTTCTTTGAGCTCATCGTTAGTCATTTGTCACTCGTCTGTGTATGCTCCTTCTTGTTAGCTAGCAGGTGTCGGTGACCAGGTAGCTAGATCGTGCTTCGGAACTCGATCAAATACTTATGGATTCAAACACAACATAGCCCCTTGAAAAGACCTCAAACATGGTCCGTGCCAAAATTCACAACCATCAAGACACCATAAAATGGTCTCAATAACCCATAAATACACCAGCATATGGTATTTTATATGGGATCTACCGGACCATGGTGATGGTGTTTTCATGGGTTGAACCCATTTCAAGCACCCATGTCAAACCCCATGAGCTTGGGGGTATTATGGGCTTTTCGTTTGCTCGGGAAAGAGACCATCAACGATTATCTTTAGCTTACCAGAGCACATTTCGGCATTGACATTGACGTGACCTCCTTTTCACCATCACGACTCGGTACGTGTCCCCTATGGATTGTCGTCTATTTTTCAGCACAACTCCGTATGGCAAACTGGCTTGATAAGCTTGATCTTCGGTTTTAAAGCCGCCCCAGCTTCCCGAAACGTCGCCTCCTCTGTCACTCTCCGATCTTGCTCTCTGAGCCCGCCTTCTGGCTCTGAGACATGCAACGTGTAGCGTACTGAGCGACCCATTGAACCAGTAAGCTAGACGCCGTCTACTGCGTGGCCCCAAGTTTTCGCGGCATTGTAACGTCACAAGCCGTCACAATCATTTTTGTTATATCAGCCGGATCAACGTTCTTGGTCCCACTGTCCGAGCGATATGCCTCAAGAAAGAGGTCTTTGTTGAAGGCTTTTGTCTTCCACTTTAGCTTGCCGGTCGTCGTTCTCTGTGCAGTAGCAGGGTTCTGTTGGCCAATGCGGAATCGCCTGAGATGGTCGCTATGGGGATGCTCCTCACACACTCTCCAGTCCATGTTCGCTGTCAGTAAAAGACTACAGAATGTGGAGGAATTTCTCTCGGTACCGATGTTTCGTGAAACAATTAGCTCAAGTTTCGTAACGTATGTAATTTATTCTAAGCTGTTCTGTGGTGTTTCGCGGATCACTGGTGGGTTCACTAGTCACTGGTACGTACCGTAGTGTAGACTTCGTTGGTAGCTAGATGGACCGGCGAGCGCTCGCCGATCGTCCTCGACTCCGAAATAGCTGTTGCTCCGACGACCTCGTGCAAGGTGGCGATGGATTGTATGTGGTTCGAAGTTCAAGCGGCGGACCCAGGAGGTGTTCTTGGCGGGGTAGCTAACGGGCGCTTCCTTCGTTGGCGATGTCGGTTGGCGACGGACGAGACCTACTTTTGCCAGACCAAGAAGCGTTACTTTCCTTGGTGTTTAGCGTCTGCGCCCGAGAGTCTTAGACGTAGGTGACCGTCGAATCACCTAAGCTGATGCGTTTGTCTCCGGGAGTTCACAAACTACCGGGAATGTATGGTAGGTAGTAAGAAAGGTGCTGAATGGCGCTGAATATTGATAGCTCTATTAAGATGACGGTTCTTGCCCAGTTTCCGAGGATTCGACCTGACCCGATCAAAATGAAATAACAAGATTATAACACAATAAAAATTTCGTAACAGATTGTGATATAAATTTGGTCTCGTTAGTAGTTAAAATAACAGAAAATTATAACAAGTAACAACGCGAGATATAGTTTTGAAATCTTTTTGTTATGTGTTTCTGATCGGGGAGTATGCCCATTGATGATCCCCTTTCCAATCGGACCTTTTCAACAGCTAGTCCCACCGGTGTTATTTGAGCTGTACTTTAAATTCGTTTTGTGTACGTTTTGAGTATATCTTAAGCAACTTGAATGTTCTTTTCTATTGGTTGTAAATAGCATCAAACATGTAGTCTGATTCCTGTAACTTTCGGTTACAAATGACGATGAAGGCGTTCGCAACACTTAGGTTTCTGAAACGAAACACAGCTTTAACGATTTCCACGAACAAAAACCTTTATCTGGCGGACGATTCATTTTTGAATATGTTGTGCAGATGTGGGATCCTCATCACGCCAGGACCATTACATTTTTTGACATTTAATTTCGAAACCATACTTCTTCATTAAATGGCCTAATACCTTAACATCCCATATTTCTCCTTGAAAACTACTACCATGTGATGCCTGAGCGTTCTCCAAGCTAGAAGTAGTTAATTAAACAATTATTTATTATTAAAGAAAGTTGATATGTACTATTTAATACAAAATGTGGTTTCAAGATAAAATTTAAAAAAATGTAATGTTTGTGAATTCTACCGATAACGAAACCATGAATTTTATGAGAGGTACTTTCAAAATTATTACATTTAATGTATTTTTCCTTCATATTTTCCCATACTCGCAGTAGTTCAAAATTTCAATCGGCGTAGGGGAAAGTGAAAAAATGTCCAAATATTGTAAAATTTGGCATCTGAGATTACTTCGACATTTGCCACAATATTAGGAATTAAAATGAAAAAATGTTTTTTTGCAATGCCCCAATCGACAGTGATGCAAATGCTAATCGTTTTATTTGAGGTAGTTCCGATATCAATGTGAAAGATTCTGAATTGATGGAATATCTCAGTTGTACAAATCTGCATGTACACGATCTGTTAGTAAATAAGTTTTCATGTAACTATCTGCTTTGACCGCCGCTGGTGTCTACTGCCGTAAAATGTGGTTAGACAAATCCCATTTGCTTGGTAGATACTTCATAGAATTTCAAACGAAAATCCTCGCGATATTGTGTGGCTTATAATCGCACTTCATCAGAGAATTTGCGGAAAAAGATATTATTGATCTACCAGATGCCGTAAACAAAATTAGCTCAAAATCAAAAACCCTGCTAAAATTCGCGAAAAACAGCTTATTTACCTCATAAAACGGGCCACCCCCTAAATGAAAAATCATAAATAAATACCACACAAACTTACTTTATAACACTTTTAGTACAGACAATCATCTAACTATACTGTGTCGCTAGCAATCGGAACTGTTCCAACTCACCTCGGTTTCCCCTACGCGCCCTTCGTGACCTTTTCGAAGTCAATAGAACCAGCAGGTAGCCAGTGCTATTAAGTCGTATTCTTTTTCCGCATTTAGAACACCTGGCCGATATCATCCTCCCGCGAGTTAAGACCACGGACATCCCGAACCGGTTACGAAAATGTGCTTTTTGATTGATTGTATTCTGTGGTGCGCTTTTGATAGTCTATAATCGATTTTTGACGAATGTTTTGAAGAAAAGGTTAATTATTCAGCAAAAATAATATTTTTCTAAATATTTTTTGATTGAATCTAAATCGAAGTGAGTGTTTCTACGAATCCATTAAGGTATTATCGTTGTTTTGATTATAATATGGAAATTATTTGAGATGCTGCAAATATAACTCTAGAACAACCGCGTCGGAATGTGCTGTTCGGCGCCGTGTTTTTTGTTCTGTGTAGATATTTGACAAACTGACGCGTGTCGCGCCTTCATTTTTCAGGCACATAACCCAAAGAAATCAGTGTCGGTGCCATATTAATCTATAATCTGTTCGAGACTGGAGATTTATAGCTTAATGCGGTAAGCATGGAACTCTGATGATGGGAATCGATATTTGCGCAGAGTCTTCGTTTGCGATAATAACGGCGCCGACGAACTGGCGCTGCTAGCAGTCGTCGAAAAATCACCGCGATAATCATTTGGCGCGACATAATCATCCAGTATTGTTGTCGTTAAATTATTCCGGAATTCGATGCGATGTGGGGGGTTTTAGATCTTTTATTCAAATTCTAGAAAAATAGACGAATTGTCGTATCTAGATACACATGTCAAATGTTACTAAGTGCCAATGAGAGCCTCTCTTTACCTAAGACAAGATGTGACAATCGGCTTCTTATTTTTCCTTCTGCACTCTTCTTTTTGCACATTATCACCCTGCCGAAATCTTCCGAACAGTGTTGCTATTTTCATTAATGAAAATGGAGTCTTGTTAATTTATTTTATGCCGGAAATATTTTGTATCTTGAATCCACTATATTGACGAAGGGCACCGTTTTTCCATGTCATGTGTGTTTAGTAAGGTTTGATGAAGCCATTTTCTGAAAAAAAATTTTGTCTTATTTTTGTTAAAGTTAATCAACCATATATACGGTAAATGCATGATAAATACTTGTTTCACTTTGCCGCACAATTTCAGTTGAATTTAATGATTTTTTTCTTTTTCAACGATAATAATTCTATTTGTCAAAAGTAATAACAATCTTTTCCTATAAATATAGCAATACTGCCAAACATCATTTCGGTATCCCTGCAGTAACATTGCGTACGGTGCA
Organism: Topomyia yanbarensis; assembly: GCF_030247195.1. Classification (NCBI taxonomy): domain Eukaryota; kingdom Metazoa; phylum Arthropoda; class Insecta; order Diptera; family Culicidae; genus Topomyia; species Topomyia yanbarensis. The sequence continues at coordinate 387,142,120 of NC_080672.1, forward strand.
AAAAGTCAGAATCAACCAATCAGGAGCTGGAGTGTTCTGACGTAAAATTGGAACAAAACCGGCCCCCCTATTGTCACGTCTTGTCTTAGCTCTTTACTTACCTTGAACAGACTTAATTACCTAACATGAAAGCGGCTGAGTTATTCAGAAGAGAAAGTAAACAAAGAGAGGCTCTCATTTGCACCTTTTGACATGTTTGTCTAGATTTTGTTTGGAATTTGTCAAGGCCATTTCAGTAGGAGAGATGTTTTTTTGATTGCCTCTTAAAGCGAAAAGTGATAATCCTGTCACGGAAGCAACTATAATTCCAATGTGAAAAGTTTCATTAAGCGGGTGTGTCGGTGGTTATTGCTAGAGTCGGTGGTATTATAGAGTCCCGTACAGAGGAATGCGCAACCCTGCCTAAAATGATGCCCTCTTCTTTGTTCCTGGCACCACAGAGTACAGACATTCATGATCGAACAAAAATATTTAAAAAACATGTGTGAATATTTGAATTAATATTCGATAAACACTAGCGCCGCCACACCAACCTATCCTAACTATCCATCAAATCCATTTCGGAACCGATTCGAAATCCTGAATGGATTCAGTATGGAATCTTGCTCAAAGAAAACAACCGATTCCGATTCTATCGGTTGATGCAATTGAGCTGGAATTCATGCTGGGAATCCGATCCGGTTCCGGACTAGTTTGACTGGGTAGTGGAATAACCGCTGTCAATTTTGTCGAACTCAGCCACAAAAACACAAGACGACAGTAGCGCACCTAGTTTGGATATCCCAACTGCCTTTGAAAACGTTAGAGATTTTACACAAGTTGAATGCTGAAGATGGACGTCTGTTCTCTGTGCTGGCACCCACAGTTTTTGCTGTAACTTATGGCGATTTTGCTTGAACCTGAAACTGAGTCAGGTTCTAACCCCAACCGCTGTCAGTTCATACATTTTGACAGCAGTTGGGTTTAGGAACTGACTCAGTTTCGCCTCAAACAAAAACCACATTAGAGTGACTTCAACCGAGTTACATAATCAAAATTTAAAAAATTAAGCTATCTGTCATTGCTTGTTCGTTCAATAATGTATGTTTTTGCTTCTCATTTTGTTGATCGTTTTGTAAAACCTTCACGCATCGTTCATGGCAAAGCTTTTCTCTATATCTGCTAATACATTTTCGTCCTACCCTCCTTTCCTATGATGTAGCCGTATCATTCCCTGTTTGACGTGTAGCCGCTGCAAGCATTCAGTCTTTTTTTTACAATGAAGAATACATTTACGTACTAGCCCAGTACACGTGCTATTAGTAGATGCCAAGCTACCACACGGGGTGTACTGGGGGTGTGTCGGGCTCGTGACGCTGCCATTAATACCGACTAAACTTCATTGGGCTCCGCCATCGTTCCCCCCAGGAACTACCTCTCGGTATTACTTCTGGGGGGATGGTTGTACTTGATGTACTTATTCACTCTCCCTCACGCGTTCATACGTCCTGTATGAGGCTTACAGAGCCACGAAATTTCAAAATCAGTTACCTATTTCTGCTTGCATTTACCGAAACCGACATTCAGATTCAACGCCTCCCTCATTCATTCACTTTCCAACTGACTGAAATTTCATGCAGAATCGAATGCTTGAGTGCAGAGGAAATATAAATTCATTCACCAACCAAAGCATTCATTTGTTATTATGTCGACAGTTTGAAGGCAGAAGTTAGCATCTTCTACATTTTCGAGCCTAAGTGAACTGCGTAATCTATATCTGGTGCACTTTTGCTCAATAATCCCTCTCAGTGCAAGCATAGAAACAAAATTCACTTTGCTTCTGAAACCGAACATGTTCGAACCTGACTGCGCTGCGTCGGGAGAACGAATGACGAGAGAAACGAAGCAAACATTTCATTCATCGCAGCGGGGGTGAATTGAATTTTGTTTTCTTTCAAGTTCACGTAGAAATGTTAATTTTTTTAGGCTCTGGAGGCTTACTTGGGTGCTCTCTATGTCGCACCTTGATTCACTCTCTAACACTCCACACGAGGCTGACTTTTGTGCTCACCTTTGGGACCTCCGCGTGCCCGAACCTGTGGAGGTACTGTCGGAAGCAGCCATGGCCTGACAGGAATTGTGTCAGATGGAAGTGAACTTCCCCATGGGGTCTGCCCACCCAGCTCGATATGTTAGGTATCAGCCGGTGGGTCCACCTACCTTTCGAGGAGTTATCCCACTCACGCTGCCATCTGGCGACCAAGGTCGCACTGGTGCGCTCGCGGGCTCCTCTATTTCCACGTAACTCGAATCACTCCTCATCTTCCCGAATGACCAGCCCGACTGGCATCATGCTCGCTATCACGCAGGATGCATCGTGTGATACCGTGCGGTAGGCAGATATCACTCTGAGGCACATCACGCGGTAGGTGCTCTCCAGTTTCTGTAGGTAACTGGTTACCCTCAATGCTCTTGACCATGACTGGCCGCCGTACCTACGTCTACTGGCGCACACCTTTGAGCTGTTGGACATCATCCTCGATAGTGCCGCAACAGCAGTCGACGCTCTCTTGCATGAATAGTCGACGTGGCTGCCGAAGTTCAGCTTGTCGTCTATAATGACTCCGAGAGACTTCAGACTCCGCTGTGAGGTGATCACGACTTCTCACACATGGATAACTGCATGTTGTGCCGACTTGCTGTTGGTAACGATAACTACCTCCGTCTTATGCTGAGCGAGCTCCAGACCTCTCGCGCTCTTCCATTCCTCCACTGTGTTGATCGCGTGTTCTGCAGCTAGTTCTACCTCAGGGATTGACTCCCCGTAGACCTCCGGAGGCCGACGCCCTTGACCCCAGGAGGGAACTTCAGTCTCAGAACCCCGTCATACATGAGGTTCCATAGCACCGGGCCTAGGATCGAGCCCTGCGGGACTGCGGCGCTAATCGAAACCCTTTTCTATCCGGCATCGGTCTCGTATAGCAGTACGCGGTTCTGAAAGTAGCTTTCCAGGATCCGGTACAGACCCACCGGTAGGCTAAGCCGGTGTAACGAGAGCGCGATGGCATCCCAGCTTGCGCCGTTGAATGCATTCTTCACGTTAAGTGTCACTAACGCACAGTATCGAATGCCTCGCCTTTTTCGTTGGATCGCTATCTCGGCAGTCTTTATCACTGAGTTGATAGCGTCCACTGTGGACTTACCCTTCCGAAAGCTAAACTGGTTGCTTGACAGGCCGTCCGTACCTTCTGCGTACGGGGTTAGCTTGTGAGGATGATCCTCTCAAGTAATTTGCCAGTCATGTCGATAAGATGCCTTTTCCATCTATCGGGGAAATGGCACTCGTCAAGGCATCTCTGCACAGCTAGTCTGAACATGTTCGGGTTCGCTATGATCGCTGCCTTAAGAGCGCTGTTTGGAACTCCATCCGGCCCTGGAGCTTTGTTCATTGCTAGGGATTTAGCCACTGCGAGTAGTTCTTCATTCGTCACCGGAGCCACCATTTCGACCGTGCCCGCACTGTCTCGTAGTGCAGGTGGCCAGGGGCTTGTGGCTCGAGACAGAAAGAGTACTTCGATAATCATCGCCAACCGGTCCGGAGACCGTTCTGGGGGTGAAGAGCCCCCTTTGGTCTTGGCCATCACGATTCTGTAGGCGTCACCCCGCGGATTCGCGTTGGCACTTTCACACAGGTTGTCGAAACACGCTCTCTTGCTGCTTTTAATGGCCTTGTTAAGGGCCAATTTCGCAGCTCGAAACACTTCACGGCGGTTCTCTCTTGTATCCTCGGTGCGGGCTCTTTGCATCCTACGTCTAGCTCTGAGGCAGGCTGATCGTAGAGCTGCAATCTCGGCACTCCACCAGTATACCGGGCATCTGCCGTTTCTTGGCAGGGTTTTTCTCGGCATAGTGGCGTCGCACGCGCGTGATAGAAAGGCTACCAGCGCATCCCCGCTTAAACTGTCGGTGTTGGCCTCCAGTCCCCGGGCCGCGGTGAAAACTTCGCTGTCGATGTGATTGGACTTCCACCCGCGTACCTGTCAGGGATCTCCCGCCCTCGGATGCTGCACACCATAGTTGATCCTAAAGCGGATTGCTAAATGATCGCTGTGGGTGTAGCCTTCGTCTACCCTCCATACCATGCCTGGAACCAGCGCCTCAATTAGCGCTTTTTTTTTACAATGGAGAAGACCTTTACGTCCTAGCCCAGTACACGTGCTATTGGTAGGGTCCAATCTACCACACGGGGTGCACTGGGGGCGTGTCGGGCTCGAATGGTGACGCTGCCATTAATACCGACTAAACTCCATTGGGCTCCGCCATCATTCCTCCCAGGAACTACCTCTCGGTATTACTTCTGGGGGGATGGCTGTACTAAATGTACTCATTCACTCTCACTCACGCGATCATAAGCGTTCACTCCATTGGCGCTTGGCCCCTGCTATTTGTACAGCGGTTGCCCCACTCTACTGCCCAAGCGTTGAAGTCTCTCGCTATAACTACCGGTTTCCGACCCACTAGGTCTGACGAGAGCCTGTCGATAATCTGGTTGAACTGTTCTATGGGCCACCTTGGTGGAGCATAGTAGCTACACTAGAACACATCAATGATCTTGGCAATCGCAACACCCTCGGCGGAGGAGTGCATTACCTCTTGAACCGGGAACCGTCCCGTTGTACAGATTGCCACCATCCCAGGCCCGTCCGACACCCAATTGCCGTTGCCGGCAGGGATGTTGTACGGGTCTGATAGGAGGGCGACATCTGTCCCCGACTCCGAGACCGACTGCCACAACAGCTGTTGGGCTGCTACACAATGGTTAAGATTTAGCTGTGTGACGTTCACGGCTTCTTCTTATTTGCCTCACCGAAGGGACACGAAGGTCCGCCCATAGCATGATTACGGACTTGCTTCTTAGCGGTGCAGATAAGGCATTTATGCGCCTTAGTGCAGCCCCGCTCCTTATGCCCCTCCTCGCCGCAGCGACGACATAGTTTGCTCCTGTCTGTACCCTGGTCTGTCTGTTATGACCTATTTTGCTTTACGTGGTGACCGCGGCCCAGATCATCACAACCATCCTCCTTTACCAGGGCGTTGGACCTAAAGCTCTGGTTCTCAATAGTTCCAAGTACGTAGGTTATTACAGACCTGCTACTATTGAGATCCGTCATTCGCTAGCGGAGTTAAGCATTCAGTCTGGTCTAGTGCGAATGTCACACCACCAGAACGTGGTCAGAATCTACATTCAGTTCACAGAAGGTGCTGGCATCAATGACATCGTCATCTTCTTCTTCTTCTTCGCTTCTATTTGGCTTGTTTTTGAAACAAAGCCCAAAATGGCAAAGCATATAAAGCTATATTGCCAGTTAATTTTCGTTTATAGTCCAATGGACTTTACTTTTTGTGACTAACCGACGATAAACTCGCAGCGCCACAAAATTGGTCCACCACAGCACGAGTAATTCGCCCAATCAAGGTGAAAAAAGCGAATTATCTAGCACTCGGTGAAAACCAACATGTCGACACGTTGAAATTTTCACCGGAAGTGAATGACATCGTCATGTTTTGTGAACTCTCTGTAAATCTTAGTGATCATCTGGCAGTCAGATTGGTTACGGTTACCGTACGCAAGATGCGGAACGGTTTTGACAGTTTTTCTTTGGCTGCTTTATTGGAAACCCTTTGCTTCCTGCATCTGCACCGCAAAAACCTTTATAATAAGTGCGAATGTTGATGAATTTTTATTTACCCTGGCTTAAAATTAATCTATACACTCAGGTTTTTTTACACCGGGGATACGTACCACGTAATAAAAAACCACTGATTGGAAAATCCGCGTAAGAAAAGCGCATTAATTAGAAAATCCGCGTTGATTCGAAAATTCGCGTAAAAAAACCTAGAAGAAAAATACAGCGCAAGAAACCGCGTAAAAAACCTAAGTGTATTTAACAATATTCCACGTCCATTGGGATATTTTCTGAAATTCTCCCTCAAGGTAAATTTTGACTGTTGGCTTATGTGGTTTTCGTTTGAAGCGAAACTGAGTCAGTTCCTAACCCCAACTGCTGTCAAAATGTATGAACTGACAGCAGTTGGGGTTAGAACCTGACTCAGTTTCAGGTTCAAGCGAAATCGCCATTATTCACCCTAATCACAGACCTACCAGACATGACACTCGGGGTCACCAATGTGTTGCAAAAATTTAACGGCTTTTTCAAGCGTTAAAATATGCTCATTACTTTCCGTGCTCACCGCAAGAGGCTCGTAATTATCTGACATGATTGAAAAGAATGCTTTTACACGAGATGTACAGGTTTCTACATTTTTTCTATGTGTGCGTCGACTGTCACATTTTTTCGAGCAAACATGAAGAAATAAAGGAGAAAACGAAAGCACGTGGTCCCATACTTCATTCTGATTGGTTAGTGATGTAAACATTTGCCCTTTTGCGATCCCAGACGCCATACTTATTTTCACCAGGTGCTTACAAGCTTCGTTTCGATTGGTCGGTTTGTTCATTATGTGCTTCGCGGTCCTGGGGCGCCATGATCAATTTCACTAGCAACATACCAACACACTCAAACATGATGAATGTGAACACCTATACTATAATGCATCTCGGCTTAAACACACACTATTGAGCGCCCGCAGCTGTTATTGTCGTTATTGTTATTATGCCAAATCAACAGTTTTATATTGAAGCAAGAATAAAACTTGGGTTCTACAATTACTATTCGTAATCGTTCATCCTGAAATCGAGGCTCTAAGTGAGTATGACGAAAACGAGGGTGTAAATTTTCGAGACGATAGTTTGGGGAGCAATGTCTGGAGAAAGCAGTGGCCATCTAAGTGCACCGCAATGACGATGGCAGATTGTACACTGATTGAATAATGTTTTTGCCGTTGAAGTCAAATGAGAGTAGATTAGAATATGAATTCATAATAGTTAAGAGTAATTACATTTGCAAATCAAATAAGGCGAATCATTGGCATTGTGTGGAAATATTAAATTCTTCAAATTCAATTCAACAGCGAAAATACTATGGAAAAATTTCACTAACTTCCGAAACGGGCTTGTGGGGAGCAGTTAGTTTCTGTTGTTTATAATAACCACCTGCGCACGTCAATGCACCGTCATGTCAAATACATGAAAGTGTCAAACAGATGGTAGAGTTCAAAAGATCGCCGCCAGGCGGTGATAGTGTGAAAAGCGAATTTAATTTCGAAGTGATGATCACATTTTTTTCAATGAATTGTTCTTAGTGTCATGTCTGGTAGGTCTGTGCCCTAATCATATGCTTGTCAAGATATGTAATAATAACTTTGGAATGGGCAACTGCTCAATGAAAAAAATACAAAAAAAACTGGACTATCGTTCAGGGGCAAAACTTTTTTGGTAATTGGGCCTTTAAGCCATATGTTGTTGTTGATTTTTCAGATGCAGCGGCGTTAAAGATACGTAAACGAACTTATTTTCTGTACGCAAAATATCAAAAAAAAAATAATAAAATTGAATTATCACGACCACACCTTCCATTGAACTACCTATCCTTTCCCAGTAAACGAAATGGCGGCTAGGCGTGTTAAAATATATGCTGGCGAGCGGTAGGCTATTGAAACATTGTTCTAGGCAACCCGCCGTAACTCGCCAGCAACCCACCCTGATAGTGTGGGTTTACTGAGATAACTGTCAAAAATGCTAAACCACATGGCTACCCAATCAAAAAGGGCAAATTGCTGGCAATTTGGGGGCTATTTCAAATACAACATTTGGGCGATTAGCCGCCGTCATTTTTTTGCCACTCTACCCGCCCTAAAATCGCCTCCAAATCGCCCAGGGAAGGCGCCATTTAATCGCCCTTAATTGCCTAATATGAAAATTACAAATAATACTTATTTCCGGATTTATTATCTACTCACATAAATTTATCAGTACACTAGGTAATCACCACAAACTACAGGAAGAATTGATTGTTAAATTGGTATTGCACACCAAAACTTACCACAATATGACTTTTATTAGGACTTAAGGCTAGGGGCAAATCACTTGTGATGCATTTTTAAAAATCAGCGAAATTAAATGCATTTATTTCCATCAAAATAGAAATACATAATGTATTTTGCGTTGCGTGCAATGTTTTTGCATTGCGTGCAATGTTGTTTGCGTGGCGTGTAAGACGTCAAAACCCTACAGAAAAACTGGCCCTACATTTAACAAAACGTCGAACAAAGTGGATCAGCGTAGGACGTTTGTTAAACAAACTTTTCTGCGAGGGAGTGCAAAGCTGATGCAAAAATGGAAATTAAATGCATTTTTTCTAATTTGATGCAAATTTGTTATACATTCTTAGAGTGATCTGCCCCTAGACTTAAGGTCAGAGATCTTATTCCACTATATTTACACACGATTCCACAATTTCCCACATTCGTTGGCTAAATTAAGTGCACTAGACAAACAAAATACAAGCGATAACACGCCAATCGTTTAAAAAAATACTATTTTAAGCTTAAGCCAAACATGAACCGCCATGTTTGAAAAACGCAAAAACAACCAAGACTATTTCAGCCGCCAGAAAATTTGTCTAAGTGTTGAAATTGCCTTTAAATCGCATTCGCAAATTGCATTTGTTCCTACGGGCAATATGGATCTTTAGGGGTGTGCGAGTTAAGGCATATTCTGATGCAGATTAGTACCGTGAGTTAATATCGCAGTCCTTTTCCAATTTTTAGGCCCGAAACTATTGAAAAAAACATTTTTTAGTTTGTTTCCTTTTAGGACAATAGCACATCCAAACCCATGCGACTTGCACGACTCTATAGGTTGCCTTATCAGATCTACCATAGTTTGCAGATGAAACTTGGAATGGCAGGCTGTTAGCGGATTGACAATGATTGATATTTGCTGATACATCATTTAGTCGGACAACTGTCAGTTTATTGGTTGAATTTATTTTTGGTTTTTATTAATTTAAAAATCAGAAAAGAATAATTAAGGTTTAAGAATGATATTAGTGTACTCGTAAGGACACCTGCTATCAATAAATGTGAAAAACTGGCACAATTTTTCCAAATTAAAGATCCCTATTAGCACAGGCGAGTTGAGTTAAACGTCAAACTGTTTAAATCGCCTGACCATGTTCGTCCATTTTTTTTTGACCGGGTAAATTCACTGTCGAAGAAGAACGACAATGTCAAACCAAAACGTGTTTACATTTTTTTATAAAATCAATTAAAAGTCAGTCTGAAGGTTTAGAGCAAGGTGATTAGAGTTCTAAAGTGATTCGTCTTTGGTAGTAACTAGGTGAGGAGTGAGGTAAGCGTGCAGCAAGCTGCGGGGAAAAAATGACAGCGAACAACTTTGTTGACATACTGAAATCCAAGCAAACTTGCATGGGGATGTAGTAAACAATGTTGTTAGCTGTCGTTTTTAGAACCAACATGGCTGATCGGCGATTTCGAGGATCGTATCACCTGAGAATAAAAGCTCCTTGGTTTAGAGGTTGAACATATATATTGTTATGCTTAGAAAGATGAGCTCTATCGGTTTTTGAAATAAAAGGAGAATTTTATTCTTCATTTAATGACCCAATTGTAGGTTGTAGAGTCAGTTGTAGTAACAATGTTGGTTGTTGAGATAACTCTGTTTGATCGATCGCGTAAAACAGAAGTTTTTTTTAAGCTCCCAACTTCAATTGGGATAGGTGGAACCGAGAAAGAATTCTGACTTAATTATTTCGATGACTATATGATGTTTTGCACTCCGACCAATAATGTTTCAATCTATGAGGGAAAAAAACAAAAAAAAACTTGAATAGATAATAAAACCAAAATATTTATTGTTGTATTTCTTGGATTGGTGCACCGCTAGTTTCGCTCTATATAAAAAGAGTTGATTAAATTATCAGTGATTAAAATTAGTTTGTTTTATGAAGACTTCAACCGAAAGTTCATTCACCTATACTAGGGCTACGTCATTGGATTGAAGAGAACATTCCGGCTTTGACATTTCACCTTATAGAAATAAATAAATAAAAAATGAACACAAAATAAACTAAAATGATAAATCAGAAGCACTAGCAGAAGACGAAACCAGGATAGGATGAAAGGCAGCACCCTGTCAAAGTAGTTATTGATCTGCGGCGACAGACGACGGAGTGATGCGCGTTTTTATCTCTGGCGCCGTAACCCGGATTGACATTTTCCCGCCGAATTATAAATTGAGGTAGGTATGCGGCTAAGCTGGTGGATATGGGTTCGCGCGGATGAATTTTATTGGTGGTACAAAGTAAACAAAACCGTCACTTGACAAAACTTTGAACTCGAATTGGAGGAACCGTAGAACATTTACATAATCGTTTTAACTTCAAATCAGTACGGACGTAGACGAATTAATAATCGTAAACGATTAAGCTATCTATTACTCCTTCTAGTAAATATGGTTGGATGGGTTACAGCTGCATCTTATTTGAGTAGGAGAAATACAGAATTTTTACTCAATGCTGATTTATTTGGAATCCTTACCGGATCTTCTGCAACGGCTCTTGGTGGAAGCGGTTGGTACCGGTTCGTCGTGAGTCTCCGGTAAGTCTGCATTCCTACGTCACAACAAAAGAGGCGCACATTTCTTCCCGATGGAGCGACCATCTACGACGCACAGAATATTTATGCAAATTTTGAGTAGTTTTAGCGTTTGCTCGCTGACGACGCTTTCTTGCTTAGTTCTGGCCTAATGTGGCTAATAAATTCGTTAAAGTTTTTATAACAGCATTCAAGCGCCCAACTGGAAGAAAATGTTCCGGTAAGTTTGATCTTGCATCGGTTGGTCGTTTTTTAGATAAATATTTTAGGGCAAATCGCGTTTCTTTACTCTGCTTGGAAATAGTTTTTAGTTTTCAGAGAATTGCTGCAGTATTCTCGTGCGCAAAAAATCGGGAGCAATGCCTGCGGACACAGAAAGCAAATATTCCACAAGCCGATCGTAGTACACTTTTTATGATATATTTTCGTTCTTGACCCAGCATGTCTTAATGGTGAATTTTTTCCATTTATCTCTTTCCCATGGAACAGAACAGAAATTTGCTGCGTTCTAGTAGCGAGTAATTTCAAACTCAAAATTTGTTGATAAGCCAGGTTGGCGCGATACGTCAAATATTTGAACGGGCCAACACAAGACGACGAACCCGACGATTATTGACCATTTAAACCTTGCGGCGACAGTCTGTCGGATTACACTGATAATAATAATACGGCATTACCGGCGGCTTGATACCTACGCGCTGGAAGGCGGAAGCACTTCACATAGGCGGCAAATCTTCCTTAGAAGATACATCTGGTCCAAATTGGCGATTACTGCCATTGTTGGTGTGACCATGCGTTGTGCCAAATGTTTCGGTGAGTATAGTAAGAAGCGTGCTGTTGGCAGATCTTCTAAACTGGTCCGTACCAGGACGGGAGAGTGTAAATGGTTTAGCGGATTAGCGATATGAATCTGTGCGTCTGGGATAGTGCGTGTTTGTAAAGTAGTTCAGAAACCATAAGATACAGATCAGACTCGATTATCCCGGGATTTGAAACATATCTCACCCCGGATAAACAATTTAAACTTTTTATGGTGTTATTGTTGAAAAAGAATATTTCGCAGTGATATACGTACGAAATATTCTTTGTATATAAACAATTTGCCATTCACGGGACAGCAGTTGACAGTAAGAACTGTCATACGGAACGTGCTATAAAAAGCTCTGAGATGTCATCTGACAGAACGTCATGTGACAAAAGCTTCTAGTGGGTAACTTGAGCTTTTGCATATGGACGCCGCGCATGGATGTGTTGTTTACTATAGGCAGAGGGTATGACAGGGTATGGCAGTCAATAAGGGACTGTGATAAACAGTGCATGAAATATCAATCGATATCGAACTATGTTAGCATTATATAACTTGACGAACAAGAATCAAATAAAGTTATCTCAAACCTACCTACAGAAATACTTCGTGTATTCTTACGGTATTATCAACAGGTTATGGGCCCAGTAGTTAACTGGAACTAGCCACCTGGACTATTGTAAAATAGTTGTTTTGGAAGATACACGTTTCGGGTAGAAACGGCCGGCGAGAACCATCGTTCCGGTAGCAGCGGCATCCAGCGACGACCAGCGTTTCGGGCAGAAACGGCATCCGGCGAGGACCAGCGTTTCGGGTAGAAACGGCCAGCGAGAACCATCGTTTCGGACAGAAGCGACATCCGGCGAGGACCAGCGTTTCGGGAAGAAACGGCATCCAGCGAGCACCAGCGTTTCAGGAGGAAGCAGAGGATGGCGACCCAGCAGCAAGCTGGAGGATCTGCCGAGAGGATGGCAACCCAGCAGCAAGCTGGAGGATCTGCCGAGAGGGTTACTCTCGAGGACAGAAGAGGTGGTGGCTACGAGAGGGGAACTCTCGAGCGCACCGTGCCGACGACGGCATACTTCGGTAGCGTCAACCGCGAATCGATATTCGACGGTTCGGAGTTGCGGTTCCCAGCCTGGAAATGGCGAATGGAACATCATCTTATAAAGATGAAACTCCAGCACACGTTGCTACGAACGCCCGAAGAAGAGGACCATCTACGAACCAGTAGTAGGTGCCTCGGAAGAGCTAGAAACAGCCAGGAAGGCTAAGCTCAGAAAACGGCTTGATGACGACGTCGAAGCATTGGACGAGATTGTCATGATGGTCAACAATGATGTTTTGAATAAACTCATTGGGCTCAACTATGCGAAAGAAGCCATGGATACTCTGGTCAGAACGTACCAAAAGGGCGGTACAGCCGCTATGGTTAATATGCGGGACCGGTTGTATACCATCAAACAAAGACATCACGACAAATTGTCCATGATTTTTGATGAGTACGATCTGATTATTCGCGAGCTAGATCGTATGGGTTCAAAAATGACAGCATCGGAAAAAGTTCATGCTCTACTGATCTCCATGCCAGACAAGTACCGACACGTCAAAGGCGCTCTGATGGTACTGACGAATGAAGAACTGTGTGCCAAGCCGATCATGGAGATCAAACGAATGTTTATTGATGCTGAAGCTGGGGAAGAGAAGCAGACAGAAACGAAAAACGTTGCGCTGTCTTCAAAGTACAAGCCAAGGAGAGAGGTAACCCGATGCTTCAGTTGCAACGAAACTGGGCATTTTAAAAATAAATGCCCACTAATGAAAAAGTTTAACGCGAGGGAGAAAGATAAGTTCAAGAAGCAGCAAAAGATGGAGCCTAAAAAGAGCTTTGCAATGATGACCAAAGCGGATCGTGGTAGGAGAGTCAGATTCGTAATTGACTCAGGAGCAAGCGACCATATGGTTAATGACGAGAAGCTGCTGGAAGATGTCCAAGAATTAGAGAAGCCAATCACCATTTCGACGGCGAAAGCGGGCCAGAATTTACGGGCAACAAAAGTTGGAAAAATGCGATTAACGAGTGTTGTGGGTAACAATACAATAAAAGAATTGAAATTGTACAACGTTCTTTTTACTCCGGGTCTTGAAGAAAATCTCCTTTCGGTTAGAAGGGTTAGCAAAAATGGTAAAAGGGTTACTTTTACGGATGAAGAGGTTATCTTTGAATTTGAAGATGAAGTAATTGCTTCAGGAATCTTCGTTGATGGTTTATTCCACCTTGATCTATTTCGGGAAGAAAAGTCGGCGGAAGATGGAACAAACTTAGCATTGTTCGGAAAGAAGGTGAGTTTGGAAACATGGCATAAAAGACTTGGCCATATCAGTGATACGAGTTTGGAGAAACTAATTAAGAAGGGAATGGTTGAGGGTATCAATCTAACTTCTGGAAATATTAGTGAAACAAATGTATGTGATGGTTGTATGGCGGGGAAGCAGGCTGCATCCAAATTTAAACACTTGCAGCTGCCAAGATCAAAACGACCACTGGAACTCATACATTCGGATGTTTGTGGAAGCATGGAGCAGGAAACCTATGATGGCTATCGTTACTTTGTAACCTTTATAGATGATTATACGCACTTTCTCGTGGTTTACCTCATGAAACAGAAATCGGAGGTTTTCGAGAAATTTAAAGAATTCGAAGCAATGGCGACAGCATTCTTCGAAAGACGTATTTCAATGCTAAGGTGTGATAATGGAGGGGAATATACAAGTAACGAATTTCAAGCTCATTGCAAAAGAAATGGTGTTAGAATGACGTTCACTGTTCCATACACACCGCAGCAAAATGGTGTAAGTGAACGTATGAACAGATCTTTAATGGAAAAGGTCAGAGCTTTGCTTTACGAAAGTGGATTAGCGAAAGATATGTTGGGAGAAGCATTATATGCAGCAACATATCTAATCAATAGATCTCCAACAAGTGGGATAGAAGAGGACAAAACTCCGTATGAAAAATGGTTCAAAAAGCGACCAAACTTGAATCATTTAAGAGTTTTTGGGTGTAAAGCATTTAAACAAATACCTAAAGAGAGGCGTCAGAAATTAGATTTCAAAACAAAACCTTTGATATTTGTGGGGTACGCAAATAATGGTTTTAGATTATGGAACAAGGATACGCGTTCAATAGAAATTGGCAGAAATGTAGTATTCAATGAATCTACCAGAGCCAATCAAGATATTGACCACTCAAACATGGATTTCGTAGAATCATCTGGTCAAGATTTAATTAGATGTACACGCTTAAACCAAGGAGAACAGAACGAAGACGAGGATGCTGCTATACATCCTTCTGATGAAGAACAGCATGAAGAATGCACACTCGAAACAGAGCAAGATAATCTAGATTCACTTGAAGAATCAGTTGGCGAAACTGACTATGAAAGTACAAATGAAAATCCAACAGACGAAAGAGAGGACGTCGATGATGGTCAATCATTGCGTCGAAGCAAGAGGGAGAGAAAGATACCGGGTTGGTATTCCGATTATACAGCAAAAACAGCAATGATTTTCAACGAAGAGATTCCGCAAACTGTTGAGGAATTGAGGAAAGTTTCTGATTGGCAAGAATGGAAGCATGCTATTCAAGAAGAGTTTGATGCATTACATCAAAATGGCACTTGGACAGTGGTTAACTGTTTGCCAAAAGGAGTTAAACCAATTAACTCAAAATGGGTTTTCTCAATGAAAGAAGATGGAAGATATAAAGCACGATTAGTGGCAAAAGGGTGTTCACAGCGTCCTGGATTCGATTACTGTGAAACATTTGCACCAGTCGCCAAACTAGAGTGTTCGGTTAGCACTAGCCCTTGCTAACGAGCGTAAATTGTTAGTACATCAAATGGATGTCAAAACTGCATTTCTACATGGGAAGTTAGAAGAAGAAATATACATGAAACTTCCACCAAACGTAAATGGGCAAAGACAAACTGTTCGTCTACACAAATGTTTGTATGGATTGAAACAGGCAAGCAGATCTTGGAATAAACATTTTGATGATGCAATGAAAACATTAGGTTTTGTCCCTCTCAAAAATGACAACTGCATCTATAAGTCAAAATCTAGAGGCATCATAGTAATACTATATGTAGACGACATTTTACTACTTGCCAAAAACATCGAAGCAATTACGTGGATTAAAAAGAAACTTGGAAGGTTATTCCAAATGAAAGACATGTTAGAGATTAAGCACTTCCTGGGAATGGAGATAAATCGTGATTTGGAAAGCCAGACTATTGAAATTTCTCAAACAATATACGTGGAGAAACTTCTTAGTAGATTTGGGATGGCTGATTGTAAACCAGTGGGGACACCATTGGATATCAACACGAAATGGTCAAAATCTGAGGCAAAAATCACTGAAGAGCCATACAGAGAACTGCTGGGATGCCTACAATATCTTTCACTAACTTCTAGACCTGATATTTGCTCTGCGGTAAACACCCTAAGCAAATATGCTAACTGCGCCACCGATTGGCACTGGTCAGGATTAAAACGAATATTGCGATATTTGAGGGGAACGAGCAACACAAAAATAATTTATTCATCAAATAGCGAATATCCAGCTTTAGTAGGATTTGCCGATGCAGATTTTGCAAATGATCCTGATGATAGGAAATCAATTTCAGGATACGCATTTCTACTATACGGTAATCTTATTTCGTGGTCAACGAAACGACAACCGACTGTAAGCTTATCAACAAGTGAAGCAGAACTGATAGCACTTTGCGCTGCTACGAAAGAAGGAGTGTGGTTAACACAACTTCTCAATGAATTGGATGTAAACATAACACCATTCATCATAATGGAAGATAGCATCCCATGTATCAACATAGCACAGGAGCCAAGATCACATCAACGGATGAAACACTTGGATATCAAATACCTTTTCATCCGGGATATCATCAAAAATGGTAGAGTAAAACTACAGTTCATCCCAAGCGTCGATCAACCTGCAGATGCCGTCACTAAGGGGTTACCTAAAAATATACACAGAAAGTTATTCGGTGTATTGAATGTGCAAATTGTGGGGAAGTGTTGAAAAAGAATATTTCGCAGTGATATACGTACGAAATATTCTTTGTATATAAACAATTTGCCATTCACGGGACAGCAGTTGACAGTAAGAACTGTCATACGGAACGTGCTATAAAAAGCTCTGAGATGTCATCTGACAGAACGTCATGTGACAAAAGCTTCTAGTGGGTAACTTGAGCTTTTGCATATGGACGCCGCGCATGGATGTGTTGTTTACTATAGGCAGAGGGTATGACAGGGTATGGCAGTCAATAAGGGACTGTGATAAACAGTGCATGAAATATCAATCGATATCGAACTATGTTAGCATTATATAACTTGACGAACAAGAATCAAATAAAGTTATCTCAAACCTACCTACAGAAATACTTCGTGTATTCTTACGGTATTATCAACAGTTATTTCATGAATTATACCTGTTTCAACCCTAGTCTATTTTTCATAGCTCCAAGGAGTGATTTATATATTCAGTTGGTTTTCATTTATTCGCGATGCGATAGGCAAGGAAAATGGTTCTTTAATTCGTACGTAAAAAAATAAAAATTTATAGGTAAGCTAAGCACGGTCTGTGCCTTGGTTCTTTCAGTATGTTTGGTGTTATAGTTGTTGCAATTTGAGCTTTTGCAAACGGATTCCAGATTGCAAATAGCCTCACTTCACAATGTGGGATAAAAAATTATTCGCCAATCACGGAGTGTTTAAAAATCAGTAATAAGGAGAAGAGTGCTTGAATCATTATTGAAGTACTCGTATTTTCCAAATAATGTTGCGAACTAACAGGCTTGTCAGCACAGTAGCACCATAAGATACCTGAGAAGAAATGAAATCCACTTTTCCGCATCGTGTTGTGACATGTGTTTTGTATTTGCGCATTTACACAAAATTCCACGCGGCCTTTACCGATCGAAAGGAGCGGCCGCGCTTCATGAAACACCGCGCTTAGCCGATCTGTCATAATATCGCAAATGTGCATAACGAAGGGTTAAACACAAGTTGTTTCAAAAATCATCCCTGCGTTATGCAACGTTTTGTGTAGGTTTTGGAGTATACCAGATGCAAGTGTTGCCAAATTCACCACGCTCAGTAAAATTAAAAAAAAAAATTTAGATTACAGAATTGATAATATTGGTTTAATGAGCTATAGCACAGAAAACAGACGTTTAGATTAGAAGAAAATTTCTTCAAAAACCTTTCAAATTGATAAACGTTGGAAATCCGTGTTTCACTATTGCCATCTGCGCAACTGTTTGCTACACGTGTTTGACAGCTGCACTCTGACTGCATTGTATCGATCACTTCGCCATCTACAAACGTTTTCCAAACGTGTTCCAGATGTCTGATTTGTTCGGAATTTCAGTAGCGGGTATTTACACACGATTCAAATCGAGCCTAAACGTCTGTTATCTGTGGCTATACTTATCAAAAAAAATTTGTATTAAAAATTGTCCTTGCGTTTAAACCAAAATGGGAGTTAGTTGCACCAAAAACTTGCTGGCAACCTTAGAGCGGCCTTTAGTAAGCAGTTGGTGCGGCGTGTACGTTTCGGTGAATGTCTCAATAATAGCACTGGTAATAGCGCATACAGTAATAAGCGGAATCGTGTGCACGCATCTCGATTGTACCTTAACACCGCCGAACACGATACAGTGTTTAAAGCAATTTTAGAAACCAAGATTTTCTGCAAATAAGTAACTTGAACAATACCAGCTTCGTTGTGGTAATGCTCTCCTCGCCTGATCACCACGATCCAGGAGTTTCGGAAAAGTACGGCAGATTTGTGATATATTTTCCTCATTTATAAATGGCGTTCCGCATAAATGTGTACCATACGCCAACCATTGCATCAAACGTTTCAAAACCATTTTCGATATGGTTTGTTCAACAATAGATTAACCATTGCCTGGTGTAATATCCAACATAACCAGTGTCGTTTTTTCATACTCGACCATACAAACAACGGGTTGTTAAGAACAGTTACCATACCAAAATGTGCTGTTTTCCATACACATTTTGACAACATACCATTCAATAACCATACAGAGTATGGTGACATGTATATTTTAGATCTAGCGATGCATAAAATATTAGGTGGAGAAAAAAAACTTCTTCCCCTTCTCATTTCAATTCTATCGATTGATGAATTTTTATTTTGTTACACGCCATCTTACGAAGAAATCTTCCAATTGGGCTCTCGCCGTAATATTGTAAGGCGAGGATTTTTGACCATGTTAAACTACAGATTTCTAAATCAGTGTAAACAGATATACGAATCATAGACCTGGGACGGGACGTGCAAAGTGAAAAAAGTAAACGTCACCGCGAACCGGCTATGGCCTGTCATTGCGAACCGGGCCTTTCTTGACGATTTTCATTTTCTTGAAGCGGGCAGTGTCTGAGTAGTATTGTAATATCCTAGCTATACACAAGGTGTATTTAGAAAATATATTTTTCATGTTGCTTAGATGCATGTATATGCATAGAAACAAATATGCAAAATGCAACAACGGCACAAGTAATTTTATTATTCTGCTCAACAGATATGGTTAATGTTGTTTTACACAACTCAGACAAACGATAACAAAATTCATGTCATGTTTGAGCTCTATTATAAACATTTGCTGGAAATTATTTTGCAAGCGTATTTTTCCCTGCTAAATAACATTAATATCAGGAGGGAAAAAGAAGACCGTCTTCGCATGTCCCGTCCCAGACATAGACCACGAGAGCAATATTAACCTCTGGTACAAAAGTACAATATAGTATACAAATCTTCAATATAGGATACACGGAAGATATTGGAAATGGTAACTAAAATGAGTATGGTAGTATAATAGTTGAAGTATAATGGTGGAATATATCAGTAGTATTCCCAATATGGTGAGTATTATATGAATAGTTTGGAAATGGTTCCGAAGATTTCTGGAATGGTATTTATTTATACGGGTTTGCATCCACTGTCATCCGTTCCTGGAATCTTGGGAGGACCTTTGAGACGGACGAATGATTTATGTTCATCAGTTTTCCCCAGTCTATCTTCTGAACTCGCATAAAGCAGATGCAAAAAAATCGCTACACTATAGCAGGCTATAGGCAGCAGTGAATCAAGCCAGCTTTTGTCCTAAAGGGCGAACACGAAATTACACCGAAAATGTCATGCCAATTTTCTTATATTGTTTAAAATCATACCAAAATTTTAGGGTAGTTTTATACATATATTTACTTCAAAAATCAAAAGAAAAGTTAATCGATGGAGCCTTGAGTGTAAAATTGAACGCATTTTCGCTTGATGCCCTCCATCAAAGTCTTTACAGTGTCATCCGGTACCAGTTTCTCAGTTTTTTTCCATTTTCTTAACATGTCCTTCACGTCTTTGACTGTCTTCTTGCTTTAGCGAATTCATGTCCTTTGGAACAAAATGGACAGAATTGGCCTCATACCACTCCAGGACACTTTTAGAACAGTGGCATGATGCCAAATCTGGCCAAAATAGCGGAGCTTCGTCGTGCTGCTGCAAGAACGGCAAAAGGCACTTCTCGAGGCACTCAGATTTGTAGATCTCGCCATTTATTGTGCCCTTTGTCACGGCTCACTCCTCAGTCCGCAAGAGCAGATGGCCTGCCAAATGAGATATTTGGAGGCGAACTTCGACATTGTCTTTTTGTCGAGATGTTTGGAGGCGAACTTCGACATTAAATTTGTCGTCCACATAGAACTTGCTCTTGCCGGTGAAAAACTCCAACCCCTGAATTAGCTTAAAATCGTCTTTTAAATACGTTTCGTCGTCCATCACACAGCAGCCATATTTTGTCAGCATCTTCTCGTAGAGCTTCCGTGCCCGAGTTTTAGCCGTCGATTGTTGCCGCTCATCGCGGTTTGGGAAGTTCTGTACCTTGTATGTATGTAGTCCAGCTCTCTTCTTTGCATTCTGGACGTGGCTCTGCGACATGCCGATCTTTTTAGCCAAATCACGGCTTGAGACGTTGGGATTTGCTTTAATCATCCGCTTCACCTTTCCTTCCGTCCTTTTGTTCTCCGGTCCCGGTTTTCTTCCAGCTCCTTTGTCGTGGTCCAACGTCAACCGCTCCTGGAACCGCTTTAACACTCTGGAGACGGTTAAATGGTGAATGTTCAACATTTTTCCCAACTGCCGGTGCGACAGGTCAGAAAATTCCAGGTGTTTGGAAAGAATTTGTTCTCACGACTCCCGTTGGTTCACCTCCATTTTCGTTGAATCGAAAAACAAGACTTCGAGTTTGACAGCATGTAAACAATACACATCAATGAGAAAGTGTGCAAAATTTGGTTGATTTTTATCCAATGGTAAAAAAGTTATGCCCTGTTGAATGTTTCGCAATTATTTCGTGTTCGCCCTTTATATCAGTACAAAAACAAACTGTATCGTTGCCACCGGCTGCGGAGTGAAATGAGTTTGCCAAATGAAACAAAAGTGCCCGTGCTACGGGATAATACGATTTCGATCGACTTTAGTAAAACTCGTGTTAGACCCACAGTTCAGGAAGTGGAACGGTTATTTAAGGTTAAAATGGAGCTAAATTTCGCTGAAGTTACGTACATTCAGCTGCACCACGTTGAGAACTGTGTTTTGATCACGTTTAGAAGCTTAGCACAGGCAGAGAACTTCATTGCAAAAAATAACATGCAACACGAGGTCGAATTTAATAACACCAGAATCAAGATCTATTATGCTATTCTATGTACTATTTCTCAGGGTTGTATTTCGACTCAAGAAAAAATGGGAAATAATTGAGAGTAATGTGCTTTAACCTACTATGTTAAGTTCATATTCTGAATATTCAATACTAACCTAAATTCCTAATCTAAGATGTGTACAATCTACTTTCAAGTGTATTGTATCATGTGTTAGTTGGGGCCCAGACACGTCTGCGGCTAGTTTGTTTTGCAGTTTCCTGCTGTTACTGGGTCCATGGTTGTTGAGCAGATTTTCGGGTGTTACCCTATGGTGGAGCAGTGCTGAGTATGAGCACGCCCCGTTTGCTCTGACTAACGATATGGTGCGGCAGATTGGATTTTGGTTGTGGGAAAATTGTTTGCCGGGTAATAAGAGCACTCGAACTCGATGGATGTAATCGAATGATGTTTTGCAGTATCCGGGATTCCAAGTTTATCATCTAAAATTATGTTCACAAGTGCATATGTCCTGCTAAATCGGTACCACATGAAATCGTTATCCACAGAAAAATTTTCCCTACCCTGGAAATATTTCTCCCTAAAACTGCTTAAAATCCGCTTGGATGTAGTTAGTATCTTCAATTCCACACCACCGATAAAAAGCTGGAAGCATGGTGTAGGGTATTAGCAACACTCTGCTGGCGTTCGTTCCAATTTTGGAAGTTCTTCAGCTTATACGTTTTCAATCCGGATCGTTTCTTAGCCATTTAGGCGAAATTTAGCGATTCATCAACTTCTTTGGACAATTCCCGCGTCGAAATGTTTGGGTTCCCCTAGAATTGAGCAATCAGCGCTCCTTCGGTTTTTTGGTACGTTATTTTCGGTTTTCATTCAACTTCTTGAGGTCTATTGTCATCAGTTCCGGGAGTCTTTGTAGACATTTGAGATGATCGAATGTTGTATATTCATCAGTTTTCCGACGACACAGAATTCTCAATGTGGGTGAACAAAATCCTTTCGCGAATGGTTTGCTGATTTTCTTCCATTGACTAATCCATGTGCAGTTGTGTTAGTGCGAGATTGAGGTTAAATCGGTTGGAATTTTTGGCCAAATGAGGTTAAATCATGTTGCGAATTGTAAACTTCGCGTTATATGTATCTTGTCTATACACATTGCAACTGTGTTGGTATCCTAGACGTCAAATAAGTCAATTCCGACCGGACTCTCACTGACAACCGCACTGTTGGGTTATGTTTCGGAGTTCCAACTCTTTTTAGCAAACGTTTTTAACTGTTAGCTTTAAGCTAGAAATAAGTTTTATTTAGTATTTTAATTAGGTTTAAGTAGGGTAATTAAATCGATTAAACTCACAATTTTGGTTGACCGACAAAAACTGAACCGAAGGTGTGGATCGCCCTTTGTTTCCTCGCTGCTCGGACAGCGTAATTCTCCTGCCTGTTAATTATTAGTTGTACATACAGCTCATAAGTTTTAATTTAAGATAAATACATTGCAATCCGTACTACTTACTAAACGTACTATTAGCTTTAGGATATACTGATATACTTATTACTACCGCCACATCCGTACTTTAAAGATCATTAGAGATAACTGGATATAATGTACTGAGGTTATGTAAAACTGCGCGGAAACTTGATTTTTACTGTACTGGTTTGCTTCTTCTGCTGCATGACGTTTCCTCGCGAAACTTCGCTGTCAGTAGACCCTTCGACGTCAAATGAAGCGCTGCGCTCGGTAGCGTCGCCGCAGCGAGGGGTCTCGTCGGCACATACCCCCACCCGTAAACCTTGGTGAGGGCCAGGAACTCCTGGAATACTGGAACTAGGTTTGCTCTTCGGCTCGACGTGCAAAACAGCCAGCTTCGCGGCTGGTCTTCAAAGTAGACCCGCTGTGGTTCGCACAAACGTCTGCCGTACTCTACCGTCTTGTCCAGGAAACACTGCTTCGATCCGCCCCCGAGTCCACTGGTTCCTGCCCGCCTCGCCAACCACCAGAACCAGATCGCCGACCTCCAGGTCCTTGACCTCCTGGAACCACCTGCATCTGCGCGTAATTACTGGGAGGTATTCCTTTAACCATCTGTGCCAGAATCCGTCGCTGATGAACCGCGCCAAGTTCCAGCTGCTTCTCTGTGTTGAACGACTATCTATCGGGCCAGTAGGCAGGAACTTGATACCGGATGAATTACACAGCAAGAAGTGGTTTGGTGTCAGAGCTTCTTGATCTGCAGATTCCAATGAGATGTAAGTGGCCTTGAGTTTATTATGGCCTCCGCTTCTAACAGGATTGTTTCCAGTGTTTCATCGTCAGGTTTTCAGGTACCATCCAGCTTCGTCCCGATTGCCACCTTGACCGAGCGAACGAGCCTCTCCCATGCGCCGCCCATGTGCGGGGAAGCAGGTGGAATGAACTTCCATGTTGTTTATGAGGTAGTAAACTTTTCCGACATCATCTTGTTGTGCACTTCCAGTTTGTTGCTAGTGCCCTGGAAACAGGTGGCATTGTCCGACCAGAATTCCCGCGGCATACCCCGGCGGGAGACAAAGCGTTGGAAAGCCATGATGCACGACTCCATACTCAGTGAGTGTACCACTTCCAAATGGATGGCTCTGGTAGTGAGACACGTAAAGAGGGCTACCCAGCGCTTGACGTTGCTTCTGCCCATTCTGACGAGCACCGACCCGAAGTAACCCAGCCCGGTGAACGTAAATGGCCGGATGAACGAAGTAACCCGCATTTCCGGTAGTGGGGCCATAGCGGTTGGTCTCGGGGAAGACTTAGCAATTATGCACCAGCGCAGCTTCGTGTGACCTTGTCTAACAACCAACGCAGTTGCGAAATGTCGAATCGTTGGCCAATTTCGTTGAAGACGGTCTCTCGGTTGGCGTGGCGAAAGCGGCGGTGGAACCAGTCTACAAGTAAGAAGGTGATTAAATGTTGTTTGGGTAGGATTACGGGAAACTTAGCTTCGGTCGGTGTGTAGGGTGCCGCACCGATTCGGCCACGACTCCGCAGAACTCCATTCTCATCAAGGAACGGCCACTTGGTGTTGATGTCGCTGGCCTTATCCACAACATTATGACGTCGATCCGGTGGGCCTTGAGTTTGGACGAGTACGGCGATTTCATCAGAAATATCGCAAATTGATTGGGTTAGAGTGCATGCTTTGGATGCTACCGGCCAAGCGAACCCCGAGGTTGGCGGCTTTCAACTCGAGTCTGGGAATAGACAACGTTTTCAATGGGGCAACTTTCACTCTGGCCCCGATGAGTGCCACTTGCACGCAACTGTTACTCTCCAGTCGGAAATAAGCCACCGCAGCATATGCTATTTCGCTAGCATCTACGAACACGTGTAGTTGGAGGCGATCCAGGTTCTTAGAAAAGGGTGACCTGAAGTAGCACCGGGGTATACGGATCTGGTTGCACTGTCCGAAGAGCTCCGACCACTGTCGCCACCGCCTGTTGAGATCATCAGGAATCTGTTGGTCCCATTCCGTACCTTTTGCCCACGTGTCCTGGAGAATTTTCCTGTGCACAAGGAAAAACGCGACGACACCGAGCGGATCAAATAGGCTCATAACCACTCAGGCGATTTCCCGCTTGGTGGGAATGTGATCCTCATGAAGAATACGCTGTATGTCATCTCTCATACCAAAGGAGTACACAAACACGTCTTCGTATGGTATCCATTTAATCCCCAGCACTGATTCGGACTTTTCACCTCGCTCCAAGTCTAGATTTTTCGATGAAGGCATTGTCGTCTCTCCTATTCCCTCCAGCACCGCTATTTTATTCGATGAGAAATTCCGCAGGGTGACGCCTCCCTTTGAAAGCACGAACTTCACCTCGTTCACAACCGTTACTGCCTCCTGAGTCGTCTCGAAGCTATCTAAGTAGTCATCTACATAATGGTTGTTCCGGATAGCTGTAGCGGCTCGGGGATACTGACCGGCGAACTCCTCTGCATTTAGGTTCTTCACATGCTGTGCGGACGCCGGGGAACAAGTGGAGCCTAATGTGGCCACATCCATCACATACACCTGAGGGCAATCCGATGGGTGGTCCCGGAACAGAAACCGTTGCGACTGGCAGTCGGGAGCTCGAATCTTGATCTGATGGAACATCTCCATTATGTCTCCACAAACGGCGACAGGATACTGACGAAACTGGTACAGAACTCTTGGCAGGGGGGTCAACAGATCCGATCTCTTGAGTAGCTTAGAATTGAACGACACATCGCGCACCTTTGCTGCCGCGTCCCATATCAGGCGAATCTTGTTTGGTTTCTGGGGACTAGAAACTACACCAAGGGGTAGATACCAAATCCGGCTTGACTCAACAGACGTCAGTTCAGTTAGCCTTGTGAGCGTAGCCCTTACGCTCATACTCGAAGATCTGTTCTCGAACGCGCTGCTCCATAACCGGATCCTTTTGGAGCTTCCGCTCAAGTCCTTCCAGCCGTCACACAGCCATAGGGTAGCTGTCGGGGAAGTCTGGATTGTCCGTTCTCCATAGAAGTCCCGTTTCGTAGCCTGGCCCAAAAGGTAGCCGCTTGGTTGTTTCCTGTAGCAACTTTCTTGCACGCTTGTTGTCATCGGATTCCGGAACTACACATGGGCCCAGGACTCCTGCGTTCTCTAAAGTAAAGTAGTCGCGGAGCTGCTCGTTTAGTTCTCGATCAGGATTGGACACCGCCCCGGCGTGAAAGCTAGTGATCGCTGTTCGATACGGTTGGCCCGGAATACATTCATAAATACTCCATCCTAGCCGGCATTTTCCACCAATTGGATCGCTCGGGCCTCCTTCACGCAGCTTCAGCGGGACGCACAGACGTAAGTTGTCGAGACCAATAAGTAATTTGGGTTGAACTAGCTCATAATCCTCTAGCGGAAGACCTCGAAGATGAGGGATACGCCGTGCCAAATCACCGTATCTGAGCGTTTGCGAAGGCAGAACCAGACGACTAACCGTACGAACATCAACGATTTTGTGCCGTGCCACACAGCCCTTACCAGCAATGGCGATGTTCACGCGCTGCGATCTCGATTCAACCCGCCTAACATTTCCTGTCCATTGGAGAGTCAGGGCTTCTGTTGGACCCGTAAACTTCAATTGCTTCGCTATAGATTCCTCCAACAGTGTAAAGGAAGAGCCCTCATCTATAAAGGCGAAGATCGTTTGGAAAATGTTGTCGCTGTAGAGGACTACTGGCACGATTCGGAAGAGAGGCCATTTCAGCACACCGGAGGATACGTGGCTCGCTGAGATGGCAACGTTTTCCGGAGTAGAGTTGGAAGTGTGGGGGAGGGTGTGATGCTTATGGCGGCGCCCTTCTATTCCACATCCATTCCAGGAACGACACGGCCATTTTCCGTGACTGTTGAGGCAGATCCGGCATAACCCCTTCTGCTGAACCAGCTTCCAGCGTTCATCCAGACACGCGCTCTTGAATTGATGGCAATCGGCCACTCGATGGCCGGCACGCCCACATGGCCAGCATGGCTTACCTTGCTTTGAGTTGTTTGATGCACTACAAGCCGCTGTAGGTGATGCACTACGATTTTGAAACGTCTGCGAATTTCTTTCCGCTGAGTGTGTATGCAATGTGCCGGTGTCCTTGGATTTTGGCCGGTTGTTTCTCGACGCGAACACTACTGCTAGAAATTCGAAGGATACTTCGCTAGCTGCTGTCACAAATCCGGACATGAACCTGCCGAATGTGTCGAGGGTTGCTGGCTGGTTCTGCGTTTTGTAGAAGGCCCAGTTAATTCGCATTGATCCTGGCAGCTTCTCCACTAACTCCTGCATCAGGGTTGGATTAGACAGGTGGTCCTGCTGACCTTCCGCTCTGAGATGATCAACCAAATTTTGCACCGACAAACCGAACTGTATAAGTGTTTCCAGCTTGTCGTGTCGCGGGGCGGGAACATGCAGAATCTTGTGTAACAGTGAACGAATGATGAGTTCCGGTCTTCCATACAGTGTGCGCAGAGTCTGAATGACGTGCGGCACACCAGAGGGTAACAACAGACGACTATGAACCGATTCTAGTGCGCTTCCTTTCAGGCACCTTTGTAGACGCACCAGATTTTCTCCTTCTGTATAACCACAAATAGCCGTAGACTGCTCAAAGTTGCTGATAAAGATCGGCCACTCCTCCGTATTTCCGCTAAATATTGGCAAGTCCTTACCCACGACGTGACGCGCTGCAATTTGCACCTGCGTTAAAGCAGCAGCGTGGGGGTGCTGGAGGAAGTAGAAGTCTTGTAGCAACTGCGGCCTAGGTGCTGGAGTCGGAATTGGCGGCAGAGGTAGCGGTGCGGGGGGGCTGGTGCCGGCAATGAAATCCAAGATGGATTCAGCTTATCTAAAACTTCTCCAGGGTTTCCATATTCAGTAAAAATGAAACTTACTATAAAGCTCCGGTAGAAATGTAGACCATTAACTGTAATAAGGTAATCGTGCTGATAAGGAATATTCTCATACAATACAAACCCAAACGAAAATTTCTAGATCAAGACTAATGCATTTTATTGAGCCAAATCTACATTTTCGCAATCCTACACGTTATATGCCTCCATCTATCATACTATAATGCAAACCAGCGGTTTGAAGTTGCAAATACAGAAATAAATCTGTTCCTGCGAACTCTCGTAAATTACGCCATTTAAAAATTCAACCAAAATGATTGAATTTGTGTTGCGAATTGTCATCCGTTAAGTGTTAAGCGTTACGCTTCTACATATAGCATATCGCGAACATTCGGTTAAATATGGAGTTGAATATTATTATTTCAATATTTTCTTATATTCTTGCTACCTTCCAATTCATCCTCAACTATTCCTGCAAATTTGGCTCGCTAAAAATTATTATGTCTTTGCTGCCGTTTTGCTTGATTATCCGCTGTCAAGAAACAGCAGCCGTCCCCGTCAGCGTACCGGTCCATTTTTCACTAACAGCCCACAGCCATTTAGCCAATTTATCATCTTTTGCTTGCTCGGCCACATCCTTCGGGGCACAATCACTGAAGTACTGTCCTGACACTTTTTCCAAATCCGGATCCAATGCGGCGTACAGGGAAGTCTGCGCTCCGTATATTGGCGATTTGAGGAAGGGCCAAACGAACGGTTTAATCAAAACGCTCGAAAACCAGCTATTGAAGAGACCCATGTGTCGCATCAGTTCCGTATCCACAATACCCGGGTGCAAAGCATTCACGGTGACGCCCGTTCCTTCAAGTCGTTTTGCAAGCTCTCTGGCAAACAACACGTTAGCTAGTTTACTCTGATCGTAGGCAGTTGCTGGGTCGTAGTTTTTTGTGCTATTTAAATCCTGGATGTTTATTTTACCTCGTTCGTGTGCCAGACTGGACACAACTACTACTCGGCTGGGAGCAGATAATTTGAGTATATCAAGCAGTAGATTTGTGAGCAGAAAGTGTCCCATATGATTGACACCCAGTTGCAATTCGATTCCTTCCGCTGTTAGTGTACGCGGACACCGCATAACACCGGCGTTGTTCACCAGAATGTCTAAACGGGTTTGTTCGGTTTTAAATCTGTAAAATGATCAACAAAAATATTTTCTATAAGGGGCCATGCATAAATGACGTAGCATTTTGGGGGGTAGGGGGATATACAAAATTTGTGACGAAGTGTGACGAGGGGGAGGGTAGGGTAAGAAGTTGCGCGACGTAGCATTAATTTTTTTACGGGAATTTAAACCCATTGATTAGAGAAAACAATTTGATGTTCCACCATTCCCAAGAGAACTAAATTTAAATTCACACACGTTACTTTTCACGAAATTTTCAATGTGGTAAGTTTTTCGATTCGGGGAATTGCAAGTTCGCAAAAAAAAAACAAAAATATACTGTATGCGGATTTAACTTGCTACATTAGTTAGCTTATCTTGCTAACTAGTAGACTTTGTTTGTTAACTGATTTAAATTTTCTCTTCGGATTCGACCAAACAAAATTTAGTAATTTTTTTGAATGTATGCTTCTTAGAATCATTGGCAGCTGCAGCATTGTGAACTGAGAGATCTTTTCTTAATGTTCCATGACATATAAAATGCAAAACAAAATTATCAACGCTATATTTGTCAAGTCGCAATTTGCTAATAAAATGAAAATGTAGATAAAAGCCGTCAAACATTTTGTAAATACATGTATTTAAAAGAATTATAAAACATTTAATTTTTTCATCCTCCGGTCGCATTGTGATGGTGGGGGGAGGGTTGTCAGAAATGCTACGTTATTTATAAGGGGGAGGTTTGAATTTTGTGACGAAATGCTACGAGGGGGGAGGGAGGGGTCAGAAAACGCCGAAAAAAGCTACGTCATTTGTGTACGGCCCCTAATAGTAACATGTTAACGATTACGTCTAAAAATCAGATAACATACTGTTTGACAAACTTCCGCACTGACTGCAACGACGCCAAATCACACTCCCGGCAGAACACATTAGCATTCCTAGTTTCTAGCACAATCTCTGTCCGGGCGGTTTCACACTTTTTCATATCTCGGCACGCCATATAAACTGTAGCACCCCGGTTGGCAAGCCCCATTACTGTTTCCATCCCAATGCCCGTGTTGGCACCAGTAACGATAGCAATTTTTCCATCTGCTCGGACGTCACTGCGCTGGAAGCGAGCACCCTGCATACAATCCCTGAAATAAATGTAAGCAGTGATAGCCAGGTTTCATAATCAATATTCTAAGAGCTACTCACTTCAACAGCACGGCACCCCCGACGAGTGTTCCAGCCACACTCATCCCCAGTACGAGCTTATTCCGGAACATTTTACTTACTTTAAAGGCGTCAAAGTCCCGAAAATTTAAACCTTTAATACATTATATTAAATTAAATTTTTAGACGAAATTTAACCCTACTATCAGGCGGAACCACGAAAAATCGATATCATCTGTGTTTACATCTGTCATTCTGCGTTATTTACTGGTTTGACATATTTCAACCCACGTGACTGTATAATATCAGGCCCACTGTTTCAATAGCTTTGATTAATAACATGAAATATTTCAAATACTCACCCTTGCCCAGTAGTACAGTCCACCCCAGTTAGAGAGAAAATCAAACCGAATGTATTGTCCCAACCTATGGGCAGATCGCTCTATAAAATGTACATCAAATTCACATCGAATTTGAAAAAATGCATTTAATGTCCATTTTTGCATCAAGTTTACACCAGAGACTAATAGAGACTACCAACTCACGAAGAAACCTTCGAAATTTTTTTGTTGCATTAGGTGCTAGATAATTTGAAGTGCAATCGTGATTCGCTAGTTGGACCGACTGACAGATGTCAAAAACTCTCCAAAGAAGACAATAATAGTGTAAAAGATTGATAGATAGATTGTCAAAGTAAATTTGGCATGAGATTTTGGCTTTAAGGTGCTTTTTAGTTGGAGTAAGGTCCAACTAAAAAAAACTCTAGAACTGCGGAGAGAAAAACAGAATTTTTGGCAACGTATGCCCCGGCATTGTATGGCAACACGTCTAATGTTATAAGGATAGGCAATACTCGATTGGATTCGTTTTTGACAGCTAAACGCGAATCCAATCGATCCAAAATGGAGTCTCCGCAGTTCTCTTTCTAGAGTTTTTAAAGGTCCAACTAGCGAAGGTCCAACCACAGATAACAGACGTTTAGGCTCGATTTGAATCGTGTGTAAATAACCGCTACTGAAATTCCGAATAAATCAGACATCTGGAACACGTTTGACAAACGTTTGTAGATGGCGCAGTGATCGATACAATGCAGTCAGAGTAAAGCTGTCAAACACGTGTAGCAAACAGTTGCGCATATGGCAATAGTGAAAGTCGGATTTCCAACGTTTATCAATTTGAAAGCTTACACAGATTTTTGAAGAAATTTTGTTCTAGCCTAAACGTCTGTTTTCTGTGGTCCAACTAAAAAGCGGTCCAGTTAAAAGTGACCAACCAGTGAATCACGACTGTAGTTCAGGTAGGTTGGTGTGAATGTCTAAACTGCAGCCTAGAAAGGAATCACGTCTTACCTTAGGACGCTTGAAAGCTGCAAGAGGCAGAGTTAAAGACTGCTTTGATTAACTCCATATGCTGGCACTCACGATGAGTGCAACTGCATAGGGTGATTCCCTTCAGTTCTGCCAAACTTGTTCTACTTTCTTTAAGATGGTAAATGTCGTGACCAGAGCTTTTCCGTCTGCTCTCATCTATTTCCTTACAAAAACTGAAGCTAGATTGTCTGTCACAGCAACCAAACGCCTGCTTACCTAAGATCGTTCATCTGTTTGATTTTATTGTATTAAGACAAAAACAAGATATAGGTTGATGAAATTTGTACGAACATCGAATACAATTATTTGTCGAGACAAAAGTTCAATATTAATTCATTATTTTATTTACGCTGGCTCATATCCTACAGTAAAGTTGGTTGAAACTCTTCAGCATTCAAGTTGTGTAGAAATTCGTAACGTTTTCGAAGATAAATGGGATATCTTCACCAGGTGCGCAACTGTCGTCATGTTTTTAGTGACTGAGTTCCACTGAATTGACAGCGGTTATACCTCTACCCAGTGAAACAATTCTGAAACCGGTTCGGACTTCTCAGTGGATTCGGTTTAGATTCCAGCTCAAATGTATCAACCGATTGAGTCAGAATCGGTTATTCGAGCCAGAATCCATACTGAATCCATTCATGATTTCGAACCGGTTCCGGAATGGATTTGACGGATAGTTGGGATAAGTTGGTGTGGCAGCGCTAATGTTCTAAAGTATATTCATTCAAAAGTTTACACAAATTTTACAATCACATTTGTTCGATCAGTGATGTCTGTTCTCTGTGACTAGTAGAATAACAAAACCATGATTTTCACTGTGACAGTAAAGGACCTTTAACAATAAATTACAATACATTCTAGTGTTATGATATTGTCTATCTCGAGATAATTTAGCATTTCGTCGAGTTCTTGCTATATGGGATACACACGAGTTCGATCGAAACAAAAACAAACGTCAAACGTTTTCTCACTCGCACTGATGCAAACTAGATGGGCGCGTAACTCAACGCACGGCCAGGTGGCGCATGGCTGAAACGTCACAATGTGGATTTAAGAAAAGATTCGCAATACAAATACAAAAACAATAAACTTTAACGTTTCTACATTAAATTTCAATGTAAAACGGACTTTTACAGTAAAAAGGGGGTTATTAGCTATCTTAACATGCAAAAATCGATTTTTTTCCACACATTTTTTTTCTTGAAAACAGTAGAATTTAATGTGATGTTAAAAAATATAATTGTTGAGTCAAAATTTTGAACCTTTTTCTTGAATGACATTTTGAATCTTCCATTTATGCGATCGCTGGACACATACACAAAAAGCCGGAATTACACCAATATTGCATGTACGTAAATATTCTAATGTATCAAATGAGGCTAGAGATAACTAACCTCTCAGTTTCTATTTAAAGTTCATTTTTCATTATCCGATCTCTAGCCAATTTTATGAATCTAGTTCGTAGTTCAACGGGTTGCCGTTACATATTGTGCTTTTTTGCTTAAAGTGTGTTAGCGTCCATTTTCGTGATAGTCGTGGGATACGCCCTAAGTATAATAAGAGGGTAATGAGACATTTCCACAACTTTATTGAACATAATCAGCCAATGAATCATAATTTGAATAAATGAGAAAGGCACAATCCACTACTAGGTGGATCAAAACAGGTTTTTAATTAAATTAATAATTTGGCAGCCCACTATTTTTGAAGAATCCTAGTCAAAAAGGGCAAGTTGCTGACTAACGGGGGGCTATTTGCAAACTCGGATGCGCTAATTGCCCTTCAATTTGCCAGCAAATTGCTGGCAATTAGGGAGCTATTTCAAATGCAACATTTGGGCGATTTGCCATTTTTTGCCGCCCAACCCGCCCTTAAATCGCCCCCAAATCGCCTACGGAACGCGCCATTTAATCGCCTTTAATTGCCTAATATGAAAATTAAAAATAATGCTTATTTTCGGATTCATTATCTACTCACATATACTTACCAGTATACTAGGTAATCACCACCAAATTATAGGAAGAATCAATGGTGAAATTGGTATTGCAATTCAAAACTTATCACAATCTGACGTTCAATAAGATTAGGTCAGAGATCTTGTTCTACTATACATACACACGATTCCACAATTTCCCACATTCGTTGGCTAAATGAAGTGCACTAGACAAACAAAGTACAAGTGAAAACACACCAATTGTTAAAAAAAACAATTGGCTTAAACCAAACATGAACCGCCATGTTTGAAAAACGCGAAAAACAACCAAGTCCATTTCAGCCGCCAGAAAATTTGTCTAAGTATTGAAATTGCCTTTAAATCGCATTCGCAAATTGCATTTGTTCCTAGGGGCAATTAGCACAGGCGAGTTGAGTGAAACGTCAAACTTTTTAAATCGCCTGACCATGTTCGTCCGCATTTTTTTTGACAGGGTTCCATTCGTGTAATACTATAATAAAGGTTAGACTATCAGCACCGGTGCGTAAGCAAATGCGTGTGTATTTTGATTACGCTAAACGATAATATTTTATTTACACGGAAACGAAACACTACCTAAAATTGAGTTCCTTTGACTCAATCTCGTGGTATCGTGGGGGAACTTAAAATTAGGTAAACCGTGTTGAAGGTAGTTTCCATTTAACCACGGCAAAAATTACAACTCATTGATAGGTTTTTATACTCAAATTTAGGTTGAATTTAACTAATTTTGAGTTCACCCCAAACAAGTCAAAAGTACCTTCCTCCACGGAAGACCTCGACTGAGTCGAATCTCTCCTTTTGTTTTTGACAACATTATTAAGTGCGAAAGCGACGCACAACTCAAAAGTAAGTTAAAAGAACTTATTCTGCAGGTTGTTTTATTTAACCGTGTAGACACCCGTTTTCGCACCGGTCGTTGGTAAATAGGTTGCCAAAATAATAATCTGTTTTTACACCGGTAGTTGTTATTATAGTTACGTTACATTTTTTTGCAATCATGCAATAAAATAATCGTTTTTTTAATGATATGGACTTATTGTTTCAATGAACAAAATGCTCATACCATTAATTTTGCCGTTTGAAGCAATAAACATTGTATTATTGAATTGAATAAGACATTTTTTTGTTCAAATATGCTAAAATTCTCTATGTAATAAAAATTCTAAGAAATGTTATGGGTTCGGAACGGACAATGAATTCTAATAACTAATGTTTACCCAGAAGTTATTGTCTGAAGCACATACTACGGACGCTCTGAATCAGGAGTGTAATGAAAAGGATCTCATGCTAGATATTACAAACAAACTTGCGGAGAAGGAACCTTTACGACCATTCAACGATTGTTTTGCGGAAACAGTTTATACGAACGATCAGTTTCGAATACGCTTTCGTTTTTATGTATTTCGAAGCCTTTGAAGAGGAGCTAATACTTTTTTTTTATCCCTTTATGGGCAGCTAGGGCCGAGGGTGGTGGCTAGCGGGTTTCATACATCCTTGACCTGACGGACAAAGCTATGGTGCCTTGAGCACAGGCAACGCAGATCCAAGGCCATCATTGAAATGATAAGTTCTGCGTTTGAGATGTACTTCCCCCGGTTGCCAGACGAATACCTGTAATTATTACTTGTTGCTTTGTATGTATGAATCTAATGTTCAGTCCTTGGTGGTGTATGCGTGGAAGGTGTGGTTTTTAGCGTTCGAGTCCAGGAGTGCATATCTGTCTGGGTTAGCGGGGGCGTTTACTAATTGTGTAATAGTGTGATCGCCAAAGGCTCGAGCATTTGAATGCTAGCGTGTCTCTAACTTTGCGTGCATAAATTCGATTTTAAATTCGTGTGGCCATTCACATATTCACGTGTATTCTTGAACGATCGCGCGCGGACCGTGAATATGATAATTAATTTTTAGTGTATGGTAGAGGAACGTGTTGTCTGGCGAATATGAGCATCATTTTTGATTGGTCCAACTGAAGGCATGAGTCGAGAGTAGAGAATTCCGAACGTAACCGGTCTATGATCGCGCGAGTGGTGGGTTAATGCTTGCGACCGCGGTTGTAAAGTTATAGGTGCTGAAAAGTTCACCTAAGTAAGGGGGTGTTTTAATGTTGGCGAAATTGCGAGCGTAGGTGTGTGTGA
This sequence comes from Topomyia yanbarensis, assembly GCF_030247195.1. Lineage (NCBI taxonomy): Eukaryota > Metazoa > Arthropoda > Insecta > Diptera > Culicidae > Topomyia > Topomyia yanbarensis. The sequence continues at coordinate 387,177,427 of NC_080672.1, forward strand.
ATGATTGAAATTGTAATGTAAGTTCGCGTTTTGACCAGGTTTGTGTTATCGCGAAAGTTAGGGGCGTTTGGGCGTTTTGGATGTGAGTGTATATGAGAGAATATGCAATTGATTGTGTTAGTGAGTATGAGTATGAACCTAACTTAAGATATAGTAATAAAAGGAAAAATAACATGCCGAATGTTTCTTTTTTAGGTCAATAACCGTGCAATGAAGAATGCTCAAAAACTCTGAACTAGGCCCCGTCGAGTCCAGTCTGTCCGCCTCGTCCTGTCGTGTCTGGGGTTTCCAGGTTACATGCATTCACCAGATGAGACTAGCTTATGTCAGTTTACTTGTGCACTGGTTTCGTGGAATCGAGGCGATCCTCGAAATGATAGATCCTACGAGTGAATGCACTTGGCCCAGTCACCTGTCAAGCATTTGTGTATTTGTTTGTGTTGAGATATATGTGGAGCCTGTAAATAATATTTTAATACGAATATTATTGTATTTGTTAAAATAAGAAACGTGTACTACTTGCAGTTTGTTAATCGTTCCTACTTATCTGATTCCATCGAGTATGAGAATACATCTCCATTGTTCTAAAACCTGGCGACGTCTGATGGCAGAGAAGAATCATTGTTGGCAGCAATGTTGCTCTTCTTGGATGTATGAGCTCGAAAAGGTCATCACAAGAATATAACGCATGAGACCGAAAATAAATAAAAATAAAATAAAAAGAAGAGTTAGTATTGTTATTGAGTATTAATAATGTGCCGATTTTTTTCGAGAGTTGTCCTACTGGAGCTGTAGAGCTAATTGATTCAATTAAGGCATGACCTAGACTTCTGGAATCGAGGATAGAGACTTCAGGACGTGAACGACTCATGAATGCGCGAGAGCGGGGGACTGTAGGTGCACGCTTAAGACTACATTTGAGTGATTACAAGTGCTGAGACGTTCATATTATCACCGAGATGTTATAATGTCTGGAAGAGCGCGAGTATAGGTTGCGTGGATGGTCGCGAAGGGCTCAAGCATTTTTATATTTGTTTGTCACGTGTATGTGACTTTGTGTGTATACATTCGATTTTTATGTAGTTTAGTGAATATGAGCATTATATTTTTGATTGGTCCACCTGACGGCATTGGACTTATGCTACTAGGGCCTAGAATAGGGGATTCCGGACGAAACCGATTCATGATCGCGCGAACACGGGCATTTGGAGGTTCACTCTCGAGACCGGGATTGTTAATTTATAAGTGCTAAACCATTCACTTAGTCACCGGGGTGTTATACTTTTTACGAGATCGTGAGTGTGGTCGTGCGTGGATGATCGCGAAGGACTCGAGCGTTTGTATGTGGACGTTTTTGTCGCGTGTGCTAGTATGTAACTTCGCGTGGGCACATTATTTTTATAAGCGTGTGGCCATTCGCATGTTCGCGTATTCTTCAATGACCGCGCGTGGGCGTCTTATCTAGTTTTTATTTCTATTGGTCCAACTAAAGGCATGAATTTGGACTGCTAGGATCAAGGGCGGAGACTTCCGGACGTAACCGATTCATGATTACGCGAGCTTAGGTTCTTACGTTCCAACGTTCACCTAATCAATCGGGATGTTTGAATGTTGGCGAGAACGCGGGCGTTCGTATTTGTGACCAGGTTTGTGTTATCGTGTAGGCCACGTTTGTACGTTTGGAATGAGAGATTGATAGTGTATATGAGAGAATAAGAAATTTGCTTGCAGAGAGGATTGGGCCCTAAACCCGCATTGTATATTATTTGACCATGGCAGTGGATAATAAAGGTCGCCATGTGAAGTACTAAAATTGATCACAATGTAACTTAACTAAAAAGAAAATATTCGTATCCCAAGTTTCTGTGATATAATCACTGTAATACTGCTTTGGTGGAAAAGCCCCCGGACCACATCAAGGTACAGTATCATGCCGAGGGATATTTCGAAGCCTTTGAAGAGGAGCTAATACTATATTGAAAAGCCAGAGAAAGTTGGGTTTTACCAAATTATACGGAAGCCATCTGACGTACGTCCTTCAGACGCTGCAGTCAAATATATTCGGATGGGAGAAAAATTGCGCGTTAATGTATGTGAGAATACTGCCATACCCCAGGTAATAGACGTTTACACTGATTTTTGCATAAATTTTGTAGCCCAAATGTCCATCAGCTGTGGTCATATTGTAGACAGCATAGCCGGGTAAACATATCTGGGTTTTAAGTATATTCAAAGGCAATTTTGAATCGCAGAATAGTGGGCTTATTCATGAATACTTGGTACGCTGGGCTGTAACCATTCGAAGTGAAAACATTACTGTACAACTTGGGCAGAACAGTATACAGTAAAACAAAAATAATTAAGTGATAGTATTTTATGTGTGGCTTCAATAATAATATTAACTTGCGTAAAATGCGTTGTTTTCCTAGGTTGATACACGGAGCACGTTGTTATAGTAATCATATCTCATCTAACTAACCTAGAACTAGAATCAGGAATCAGTAGCGACTGGTTCAAATAGCACGTTCCCCATGTTGATCGGAGATTTGTGCTTAAAAGACAATTATCAAAATTCACGTTGAGAGGAAGTTCCAAACCAATATTCACCAAACACATCTAGTGAACAAAAGGAGTATCGTCAACTCTTTCGTGACTGCTGTGAATTGCGCTGAACCAACAATAGTTTCTCCGGAATTTCCCCTCAATGTGGATTTTGACCCATACCAAAAGTAATTTTACTTTTGCTAAATAAATGATATCCAATTCAGATTGTATGTGTAAAACATATAACTATCATTTTTAAGCAAACAACAATTAGTGTCTGTGGTATTATAGAGTCCCGTACAGAGGAATGCGCAACGCTGCCTAAAATGATGCCATCTTCTTTGTTTCTGGCACCCATAATTTTTGCTGTAATTTTGAGTGACTTCAACCGAGTTACACAATATATTAATATGTAGTGAATTGAAAACCCACTGTTTCGTGGTTTATAGCACTTTATTCTTGATACTGTTCCATGTAATTTATTTTACATTGTTACAAAAAAGCATAATAAACTGAATACAGTGTCTTGTTTCGACGATTGAAATATTTCGCCATGATATTAACTAACTAATACATTTCTTGCATGTTCTCCGAAAGAAGAATATTTGTTTACTTTGCACGATAGGTAGCCCTCTGACTGTTCGGTAGGTAGATTTGGGTTCACTCTGTGCGAGCCTTTATAACACAAACAAGGCCTTTGGCAACAAGTAGCCGCTAGCCGGCGCTACTATCGGCCAATAGGCTTCCAGTAATCGATATATGAACTTTGCGTGCACCTATGGATAAAGTAAAGTTCAATCGGAAATTCTGGTTGGTTCTAATTCGTATTCGTAATTCGTATTCCGGCCGATTTCCCGAAAAAGCTTAACTGTGTAGTATTCCGGCACCAATAACACAACTAATTCTAATTACAATCGGTTGTATCGCTAAATACTAACTACAACTACATCTACTTCAAGAAATAAACATTAAGTGCGTACCCTGGAGCAAATTGGTACACACGAATTTGTGGCAAGTTAATACAGATATATATTAACTGAATTCAACATTTTGTCGTCGATACGGTAATTCCAAAGATGGAATCAAATAATGAGTTATTGTTCAAAAATTATAAATTTGATTCCAATTTATCAGTATGGCAAATGACATAACACGGAATCTTGCTTTCAAACAACAGTCCTGCGGGGTAGTGCCAAATTTCGCTGCTTACCAAATTGGTCATCAAATCCACATCCATGTATCCCCAGTTTGCATAAAATTGTCGGGGTAAGTCAAAAACTATTGCAACGAATTAACAAAAGTGGCTATCCTAGAATTATAGGACATTTTCACATTGTTCGACGCGGAATACTTCTAGTAAATTCATAATAAACGTCTTGAAACAAGCAATTTCATTGTCCAACAATAAATTATAAAGTTAATTAACATTTCGTGTTACTGTTTCTAATAACAATATTAGAAATGTTGAAATGTATTAAAAATATCATTTTTATAAGTTAAGTACAACCACCCAACCCCGTCTACTCCCGCCCTCCCCTTATTTACAGACTAATGCTCACAAGTCAGTCCCATGAAGATAGGAAATCCCATAGAAAACGGGGCAAATAAGCGATGTTGGGTAGTATAGAGTTGTGATTGGCTGGTTGGGCCACAGCCTTGTCCAACTAACGAATTTGATTCGCTAGTTGGACCGACTGACAAATGTCAAAAACTCTCCAAAGAAGATGTTGGCAGTGTAAATGCATCTGTTCTTATCTCTAAATATTGTCAGATTGATTGTCAAAGTAAATTTGGCACGGGATTTTGATGTTCAGATGCTTTTTAGTTGGACAATGGTCCAACTAGCGGAGGTCCAACTAAAAAGCGGTCCAGTTAAAAAGTGTCCAACCAGCGAATCACGACTGTACACCACAACACAATATTATCCCTCGAAAATATGATGAACTACGGATGAAATGAGATGGTGATGATGTAACAGGTGTGATCTGTGTCCTGCCATGCGTACCTATTAGCAATTAAATCCAGCGTTTTTGAACTAAGCGCTGCAGAGTGTGTGATAAACCATTATCGTTGTTATCTTCTTATTACTACTGGTCCTGAATTAAAAATTTTGCGCGAGAAAAATACACGCATTTTCTTTCTTCTCGAATTAAGATTCGAGAAGAAAGAAAATGCGTGTATTTTTCTCGCCACAGTCCCCACAATCATCACCATTTGTTCGCAGTGATTTTCGATTTTCGTTGGGCACTATCATTAGCTTTCGTATTGGCCTCCATATATAAAAATTTTCGGGCTTTTACAAGCTTCAAAGCCAATGAAATTCCGCTTCTTGCTAGCATCCCATCAATCGGATCCTGGGACACATCATGCCCAGCTTGACATAATGCTACATCTTCCAGTTCAATCCAAGCTGCTTAGATGCACTAATTGTTACTTCCACGCAGAAAACATACAGCATAATCAAAACTGTGGGTAATGGAATACAAACAAATACTATTCATTGTATCAAACGACAAAATAATTGGTGTGAATGTGAATATATTTTCATTAAAGTTACAATAAACTTTTAATTTCAATAATTGTTTTAATTTCTGTAAACTTTAAAAAAATGTTATTGAATTCAATCAAATAATTTATTGTCTCACAACCGATAGTTTTATTTATTGAGCTCAATCCATAATTTTATTTAAAATAAAAATCTTTGACGAGTCGAATCAAAATTCACGCAGAACACTTCTGCATAACATTTATCGCGAGATCCTATTTTTTACATTTTCCTTTGTTTTGCCTCCTTTCTGCGAATAGCAACGTTGGCGTCGGTTGGAATAAGTTACCAAATATAGACACTCGCTGTAAACCGAAACGATAAGTTTCCATTTCCCAACCTGTTTACCAACCGCCGGTGCGGTGTCGTGTTATGATGACGGTTAGTAAATGGCTTATACCCACGCCCGGTGCTGATAGTCTTAGAAAAGAGTGGTCCAGTGTACACGCCACCGATAAACTACCTAAAATTGAGTACTTTTGACCCAAACTCGGGGTATCGTGCAGGAAGGTAAAATTAGGTAAACCGTGTTGATGGTAGTTTCCAATCAACTACGGCAAAAATCATAACTCAACCTAGAGTTCAATTTCAAAGTACCTTATACTACACGGAAGACGCCTGAGTCGAATCTCTCGTTTTGTTTTTGATAACATTAATAAGTGCGAAAGCGACGCACGACTCAAAAGTACCTAAATTTAAGTTAAAAGAACTTATTCTGTGGGTTGTTTTATTTTTGCGTGTAGATCTGGGACGGGACTTGTCGATACAGTGAAAACCCGTTTTTACCAGCCCCTGTTTTTATCAGTTTTTTACCCAATTTTATCGACCAACCAGTATTTTGAGGCTATGTCTAGGGATTAAAGAAGAATATTTTTAGAGCTTCGGTTTATTAGAAAGAAATAAACAAATATGTTGTCACAGACTAACAGACATAATACTCGAAAACAATGCTTCGCCCGCTTTAACGGTCTTTTTAAATATATTTGTAATTGGGACTGTGGCCATCCATGTTTTTTTGAGGGAATTCCCTCACAGTGTTATGTCTGTTAGTCTGTGATATTGTCCCCATTTTGTCAACCAAACATAAACAAAGAGGGCTGATGAAAACGGGTCTTCGCTGTAGATGTTTTATTTTTTTTCTCTTCATTCTATCGTTCGTCTCACATAGCCTTTATTTCTGCCTCACATGCGAGCTCATATGGCTACATTTGACAGTGCCCCCTGACCAATGTGGTATATATGGGTGTGGCAGAACACACCAGCCCCCTGGCAACCCTATACCATCATATGGAGTTTGACAGCGACCAACATATATGGGGCGTTATAGCTATAACGCCCCAAACAAAGAATTATGTTCGGCACTATACACGATATTCAAGCGTTCCACATGACGTTTTGCATCTTGTGGGATGATTTAATACCATATTATTCAGAAAATCAACATTTAGTAACTAATTACAGCTTTTAATCATTCGATTCAAAATTCATGTTTTGATTTTCATGGCAGTGATGCTGGCTGTACAGAGACGTCGTCCTTGACAGGGGGCTGGAACACACGGTTTGCTAGTGTTGGCAACCAAAATAATGTAAACAATCCAGAAGCACATCGGGTCGATGTCAGAGCGTTCACACGATTCAATGGGAGCGGAACGAATGGTATGATGAAAGCAGGTCGATTTATTCTGTGATCACTCACACCACTCATGTAAGATTTATCTTATGAATACCAAAGTGCCATCTTCGCCATACCTGTATATACTATATTGCCCCCTGACTGCATCTGACTTTCGATTTTTTGCTATTCGCATGTCTCGTCTCAGGTACACAAAAGTTTGCTACACGCAGAATTTTTTTATGCATCGATAGCATACTCTTTTATCTGCCTCTCGATTCTTCTGCTTTTATGCATTGGGCATATTCGGTCTATCCACTCATCGAATGCTTACTAGAAGTATATGCATGAAAATACATATAAATCACAGCAGAAGAAAAAAGATGGGAATAGAAAGTATGCTAACAATGCATATTTTTGTTTCTCAGTGTAACCTTTATCGCTTACGGCCTTTTGAAAACCCACCTGAGAATTATGAATCATTTGAAATATTTCATTGAAATATTTCAGTGTGCTGCGCTGCGTCAAGTGAACAAAGGGAAAATGTCATCCGCATTTGAATAGTCAATCAAGTTATGAATGGAACTACGGTACTACTACTGTAACATGGTTTTCCTATAGTTTATTTATCGACATGCAAGTGCGTCTTGATTCTGTCGTAAAGCCATGGTCAAAGAACGGTGATATTCTAAACTATTTGGCGTGTCGATTAGTGAAATGAATAGTTGGCTTGAATAATAATTATTTGTTATTTCACATTTTACGATTTGCTGGTGTTATCTAGATTCGATCCAATACATTTTCGCATTCCGATAGCATGAGCGAGATGTGAGATGTTGGGTTGGTGGTAGTAGACACGATGTTTGAGTATAATGTTTATCAAGATTTCAAAATGGCGTTCAATTATGAATGAATTTGAATATGTGGGAGTGCGAAAGAAACAGCACATCGATTGGACGAGAACTGTCAAAACGGGTAGGGTTTTTATTTTTGAGCAGTGTTGTCAGAATATTTGTAATTGATTTGCTAATAAAAGTTCTGTCCATCGCTTGAATATCGATTCAATGCAGCAAATTTAACTGTGCCACAATTTGCTATAATAAAATCAATTCTGAATCATCTACAAACTGCAAAAAGTTCCATGAATGTTTTTAATAATAATATTCGTTGTATTATTAGGTTGGGCTCATTTCGATTTCTCTACGAGTTAGCTGGGTCAGCTTGAAATTGGAGCATTGAGCTACACGCAGAAAAAAAATTAGTAAAAATAAACAAATTTTGGTTTTAAATAACAATTTTTCTGTTTGATATAGTGACAAATGAGATTTAGGTTTGCTTCAATCAATACTGTTGGTTGAAATTACCAACTAATTCATTTGTTGTCTTTTCTGTAGTTTCAACAAATATTTCGTTTGAAACAACAAAATCATGATAAGTTTAAACGAACAAACAAGTTTGAAGAAACAAAAACAAATTGTTTGTATTAACCACAGGAGAGAACAACTCAAATTTAGTTGAAATTAAATAAAGATCCTGTTGGTTTTTAACAAAGGGATCAGTTAGAGCTAACAAATTTTATTTTGATTCAACAATGTTTCTATTTAAAATGTAAACAGAAGTATTTGTTGAACTAAACCAAATACATGCTTTCAAAAAACGCCCGTTTCACTTTGAAACAGTCATTCGCCATTTAACTAAACGTATTGTTGATTCAAACACTCCTGATTCTTCTGCGTGTATATGTTGTTTTTCATTTTTCCGGCGCAGTTGACGTTAAAAATATGGCTAATTTTATTGTCAATAAAGACCGATAGTATCAAACAAAGAAATGTTGACATTTTCATAGAAAATCAATTAAAAAATATTCTAAAGGTTTAAGAGTTGAACATACACAATGCTATATTTAGAAAGATGAGTTCTAAAGGTTTATGTAATGAAAGAAAAATTTTAGTCTATTGGATGACCCCAATTGAACTTCAAAAATTTGCATCAGTAAACTAAGAAATCTTTTCACTCAAAACTGACAACACTGATTCGGGTGAGATTTTCCACTGTCAATGATGAGCCACACACTACCACATCGAAACACAGCGATCTCACTTTTGTTCGATGGATGCATTTTCTAGGTGCACAAACCAGCGTAGACAAATTTTGATTGATTCGGTCGCGGTGCGTCGTGGAAAGAGGACCTGTTTGTGTCGAAAAGTGTTACGATATTTTTTTTGCTGCTAGCCAGTTGTACACTGCAAACGCGCCGTGTGTGCCGTCACTACGGTTTTGTTACGAAAGGAGGTCGGAGTTTTTTTTGTCGGTCGCTTTGGATTATTTCCATCTACCTACCTGAAAGTGCGAGTGCTCTATAGTGAAAACTATACGATTTTACGGCACTCAAATCCCTGACGCGAGGATCATATCGTGGCAAGTGACCGAAGGTTTGGAGAGGAGGTACCCCATTATATCAGCAGGAGGGACATTTTTATCGTCGAAAGTTTTCACAGTTTCGAAGCGTCATATTTTAGATCTATAAAGGAATTTTGCCCATATTGCTGTGTGGAATTTGCAACTCAGTTTGATTGATATCTAGGTAGATCATTCACGCGATCAGCGCGAATAGTATAACTCAGTGCTGCCTCTAATAGTCTCATATCTATCGCCAAGTAAATTAGAGTTAGAAAATAAAAATTATTAAAACAAACACATTCGTATAAATGTAAAAATTCCGAAGGAAGAATCGAGTTTCGCACCCACACAACCCTTCTCGATCAGTAGTGGAAGCGCAGGTGAAAAAGAGTGCAGCAAAATTCACTCAGCACGCGAAAAGTGTCGGTTTTTGTTCATTTTTCTGTGTATGTAGTATTGACACACATACGAAATACCGTTCCGTGAGGCGCGCGATTGTACACGAAAGGTATATCGGTGGAAGAGCAGCAAGTTTATAGTAAATAGAAGAAACACCGTCTGTGATTGGAATTCAATATAAATTTTGCGACCCAGCACACGGCCCACGGATTACCATTTTCGGGTTGGAACGGGCCAGCTGCTGCAGCAACAGATCGTCGCTGATCTCGGGCCCAACCCATACGGCAGTTCATCATGGAGTCGATGGAGTATGAAATGGCTCGCAATATGACGCTGTTGTTCTTCCTAGAGCGGCTGCTAGATCGCGGTGAGCCACGTACCCTGCACGATCTGTCGTGCCAGTTCGGGGCCCGAGGTTTCACCAAGGAGATGAGACAGATTGCCGGGGGCAGCCAGTCAGGTTAGTTGATCTTTTGTAGGTTCTATATTGTAATTATGTCGCAGAGTAACATTTTGGCCAATTTACCATAAACCTTCAATTATATTTTTGGCAAAATCCGCGTAAGCGATGAATATAAGTGTTAGATGCTAAACAAATGAAAAAGAATCAATTTACACAATCTGGATACAGCAACAGACACTTCTGTTGCTTTTTTGTGTGCAGTGTGGCCTCTATTAAGGGGAAAATCAGTTCCAGTATTTTTTTCGAATTCAAATTTTGGTGATAATTATTATTTCATTTTTGAGAGATATTTGGGCACTTCAGTGCACTTTATATTCGTAAATGTTGTATTTTTGAACCACACTAAGTGCCAAAATTTTGAGGCAAAAAAAAATTAAAAATTTACATCAAATATGAATACAGCGCCTCAAAATTACCCCAATGTGAAGTTTTCATCAAATTCGGGCCACTTTTGAGGTTTTGTCCGACTTTTGTATGGAAGGTGATCACTGTGCGTCATTTCGTCAATGCCGGGCGTATCGTACAGCTCCAACTTTTTCGGTCTTAGGAGACTTCCTTCCAGTTCCCTCGCACGTTCAGGGATGTCAGGTCCTCTTCCACTGCGTATAGCCAACGTGTACGTGGCCTCCAACGAAGTCGGCGTCCTCTTCCTGTCTTCCTGCTGAATATTGTTTTTGTAATTCGTTCTTCCGACATTCGTACCACAGCCCTTTGCAGTCTGCCTTATTTTATCTCTTTAGCAATATCGGTAGTTTTGTATACTTAGTACAACTCACGATTCATGCGTCTGCTCCACACTCATATTTAGCATATCCCGCCAAGTATTGTCCGCAGCACTTTAAGCTTGAAGACTCCGAATGATCTCCTATCTGTCTCCCTCAATGGCCATAAAGTGCGACGGGGAGGATCAGTGTATCGCATAAGGCGAATTTTGTTCACGTTTGCAGGCTTCGGGACCTAAGCTGGTTACGTCGACTGTTGGCAGCTGCAATTTGCCTTTTTACCTCACGGGAAACATCGTTGTCGCAAGTCGCAATTGTACCAAGATAAACGAATTCTTCGACCACTTCAAACACGTCATCATCTAGCACTACCTCGGAACCAACACCACTAGACCAGCCTCTCTCTTTACCTGCGTCCATGTAATTTTTCTTGGGTAGTTGATGACTAAGCCTATCCTGGCTATTTCCCTATTAAAAGCCACGAAGACCTCTTCCACCGCTCTACGATCGGTTCCAATTACATCAATATCGTCCGCAAAACCATGGAGCATATGCGACCTTGTGATGATAGTTCCGTTTCTTTGCACGCCAGTCCCCTGATAGCTCCTTCAAGAGCAATATTGAGCAGTACATTTGAAAGTGAGATTGAGATCTCATCTATAATCCGAATACTTGATTTTGAACCATCCAACGTCGCACGTATCAGTCTAATCAGTTTCGCCGGAAAACCCTGCTCTGACATCTGCCACAGCTCATTTCTTTTCACTGAGTCGTACACCGCCTTAACATGAATGAACAAATGGTGGGTCTGCAAGTTGTACTCCCGGAATTTGTCTAGGATCATCCGCAGGCTGAACATCTGATCCGTCGTTGATAGGCCCCCACGTAAACCAGCCTGGTATTCGCGAACGAAGGACTTCTCAAGCGGTCTCAGGCCGCTAAACAGGATACGCGACAGTAATTTGTACGCCGAGTTCAAGAGAGATATCCCCCTGTAATTAGCGCACTCCGGTCTGTGCCCTTTCTTGTAGATGGAACGATTGTCCGTATAGTCAGTTAGCAGGCAATTCTTCGTCCGCTCATATTCTTAGAGTAATGCGGTGGATAATTTGATCATAATTGTTCAAAGCCGTGTGGTGTCCGATAGGCTAAAATCTTTTTGCACAATTTCAACCAAAAAATAGAACTACTAGGAACCTCTTCCCATGTCGTAAGAGGCGACTAACAACATGCTAGCAGTTCCTAGGTCATGGTATTGCTCCGTACCGAAGACTTAACCTGGACGGAGCTTAAGGCTTTGCATCATAGCCTTCATCCTTTCTGTATTGAGTGAATCACTGACATACAGTCACCCTTTCTGATTCGCTATTCCCGATTGCGTACCAATGTTTTAGGTTTCTTCTGACGGTTGTACAATAACCGTAAAAGATGAAGTTTAATTCTACACTAATGACAAGATATATTATTATACCGGCTCTTACACGCCAAGGTATAACTTTCAAAGCTTTGATTTGAAAAAAAATGTTGGATATCTATTGCATTGACCTAAGATGAAGCTATCGAATTGCACATAAAGTTTTTTGTGTGGCAAGCGATCTGTAGATGTGTCAAAATAAGTCACTTTTTTATTAAATCTCGAACTGTCTACATTGACGAATTTTGACTTCTTGATGTCTCTTGAAGGTCTGACACTAGCTTTGTACTATTTTTGCTTTCCTAAACAGTGGTAAACTTTTCAACATTCCAGAACTTCACACCGTCCGAAAATGTAGGGCCATCAGAAGCTAAAACTTCGTAAAAACGCACTCCTGGTCTCTTCTTCAAAATCATCCAGTGCAGTACTCTGCGCCACTCTTTCGAATTTGAACCGCTTATATGGTAGTCGGTCTTTGCCAGTATTGCTCTTCTCCCATCCATTCTTCTTCTGGGCCGCCTACGCATAATAAACATGTCGTTTGCAATTTGGCATTTAACCCAATTATGGAAACGTGTCTGATAGGGATAGTGGAGATGCCAACTTGTCATTAACATTTCGCAGTAAATTTCTTCACATTCATTTGGAATATCTTTTATAATTTTGTACGTTTGCTTTATTCTGCAAACTTTGGAAATGATCATTGAAGTGGTAATAAGAAGCAATACTCCCGATGGACGGCTGTTCGGAGTTCGTTTTTTATTACTTACATCGATAAAGCTGATTTTCGTGACTGCAACAATGTTTTTTTCCAACTCAGGAAACATGAAAATAATATTAAAATTTAAAATAAAGAAATATGTTGACAGTCTGAATTTGACACTATAGGAAGGATTTGACATATCGAATTTCACGACAAATTATGCCCTGTCAGAAAAAATTAGGGCATGTTTTCTCGGTTTTCCCGGAGGGTTATTTTTATTTGACATAAACACCATCCATTGCATATAGTTTGTTTTCATTTTGGGTGTTGTCCTGATAGGCCAGATGTAAACAACCGCTGTTTTCCTATACATGGTCGCCAAGTTTACATAAGATTTTTTTAAAAAAACAAAAAAATCGTTTTTACGTACCACAACGAAATTTTTTTGGAATAATGTTATATTATGTATATTGGACCTAAAATTTATCGAATTGAACGGAAAACTATATATAGCTTAATGACCCAATTGGTTCAATATGCAATCAATCACGGGAAACTCACGGGCGGTCAACCAAGCTAAGCTAAACTAAGGATAATTTGGTCATAGTTGTTCATATTGGAGGTCAAACTTCCTCCATGACACTCTTAATACGCTCAAAAAAAATCATTTTCGCAAAAAAAAATCAGCTTCATATTCTCACTGTTGGTAATTTATAATCTTATTTTAGTAAAAAGATACAAAAAATATTCAATTTAAATTTCATCAGAAATACATCTATGAATATTTTGATTATCCAATATGGTCATCATGTTGAACCTGTATACTTCCTACGGAAAAAATCCCCGTCGTACTTTTACTTTGCTTTAAATTGAGTGATTTCATGTTTTTCTCTAAATTATGTTTATAAATTACCAATAGTAAAAACAACAACGCTGAAAAAAAATTGCTGAAAATTAATATTTTTTTCCATTCAAGCCAACTGGAACAAATGTTGGCAGCACCCTCTCAGATTTTATTGAAACTTTCGGTACATGAGAACTTTGTCACAAAAAGCCACTTTGTACACTTTGTTTTTCCAAAAAATGATCTAGACTGTCTTTTGAAAATGGTCAAACTTTCTAACATTTTTTTTCAAATGGCTATACCCTAAAATGACAAATCGTACAAAAAATGTTGTAGGAGTGATATTCACAAAATTAGTCAAATTTTTGAATAAAAATATTGAAAAAATTCTTCATGGACTCCTACACTGAAAAAAATCGATTTCAAAAATTTAAAGACGATTTACAAAAAACCTCATCTTTGATTTGGATGAAATTTTGTTCCAAGATAGGTAATTATGTTCCCTACTACGGTCAAAAATTCAAGTTGGGTACTTTCAAGGAAAAAAAAAATTATTTGAAAAAAAAAACTTTTCCTAGTCCAAGCTGCATTTTTTTCAGTGTATTTTTATCGAAAACCAAACCAATAAAAGTAGTAATCATCTCAGAATCCAATTTCCAACTGCAACTTGCCTGATACATGCAAAAAGTATAAGTAGCGAATTTGGTATAGCATCTCGGACTGTACTGGAACAAGGCCGAAGGGATTCGTTTAACGGAAATCTGGTACTAGAACACATAGCGCACGACCAGACAGCATGTTTAATATCGCGATAACCGCCACCACAAGTGCAGAGACCGCTCACCACGACCCCAATACGCCGGAGATGGGCATTCTACGTATAATGATTGTGCATGACCCGAGATATCACCCGAACAAAGTCATGACCCTCATCCGTTTTCTTGGACCAAGGTTTGTTGATACCTGTGGGATTCCTGAACTTCCATAGCTCGACGAAATTTGCCAATTTTCGTCCTCTGAGAAGAAATATTTAAAAACTCGTTGAAGCTAAGCGTTCTTTCATAAATATCACCTGCTAATGCCTTAATGTCCGCCTTCTCATTAACCGGAATGGAGTACTGCGAAAGAACTCAAACTAAGGTAATCTGGTATGATTTTTCAGAGAAAGAGCTAAGAAACTCCCATGTTTTCTCCGGGAAATAGAAAGAGTGCTTTCCATGCTCCATCAAACGGAGAGCCTCCTGTAACTTGAACGATGTAGGCATTGTCGTTGATAGGTAAATATAAAACCATCAGTTTTGTGGGGAGAATGTTGGCAGCACAGCCTCTTTTATGATTACACTCGCCACTACTGTCAAAATAATTAGCATAAAAGCGATGCGTAGCTGTCATCATGTGACGAACGTTCCGTGTGTTCCAATTACAGGATGAATCGAATACACAATGTAAGCCCTAGCCACCAGACGAAATATTGCTTCTCTGATGATCCGTCCGTTAAACTGTCGACGGACCGATGCCAATAATCGCGTTTTTCAGCTTTCATCAAAATTTTCATTTGCTCTTGTAGCGTCGCGTATACTGGGAAAAAATCGAGCGATTTGACGTTCAAAAGTTCCTTTCGCGTACACTTCTAAGCAATCTCTGCCCACCACGATGTAGGAGACTGTTCACGGTTGTGCGCGTCGGGTAGTCGTTTCGTCTGACCTTTAATCGTAGTGCAAATGCATTGTGTAGGGGAAAATGTAGGGACTGACTGGGTTTTTGATATCCCATGTGGAAATTCCTGCTAATTTCTAAGATCCTTCAAGGAATACTCTCAGGCCTTTACGAGGAAGCTTAGGAGAGAAAACTGATTTTCCTCTTTCGGAAATTTATAGGCACATTAGAAGATGATCCCAGAATGGGATGGTCAGACTCTTGCTCTTTAGTGTACAAGGAAACGTAGAAATTAGTCGTTCTCGGTGGCGTAGCGCTCTTTTGCATTTCTTATCGGAGCGGTCCTTAAAAGAATGTTTCATCTTGCCCTCACATAATTTATTTGCGGGATTAATCGAAAGATAAAGCGGAGTCTCTCCACATGATTTCATGATTTTCTCCGCATTTTCCACAGCGTGCCTTGTTTCTACAATAAGTCGCTGTAGGCACAATTGTTTGCAACGACGGCAGTTCATGCCTCGCGGCACAAAAAGGCGAACAGGTAAACTACCTCCGTCCAAAATATCAAAGTTTGGAAGAGCAGATTCGGCGAATGGTTCGAAATGAGGCTGACGGAAAATAATTTGTTTTCATATACTCCTTGATTTTTTTTCTGAGCGCAATTGCTTGCGAACCAGAATTTTCACTGACCGAAGCAAAGGGTTCTTGAAGGAGCGAACCCCATACTTTGCAATTAGGCCCCCTGTTGGAGACTACACCATCAATCTCTTCTTCCCGGGTGGGTACATAGACAAGATACTTCTTCGTACACGGTCAAGAGGTATTTATCGATGATGTTTAATGGCTTATCTTTGCCCTCATCCAATTTTGTTATGAATATATACCAAATTAGTTACTGATACCAGCAGTTGGGAAATTGGATTCTGAGATGATTATGACTTTCACTGGTTTAGTTTTCGGTAAAACTAAACTGAAAAAAAATTAGTTTGGACAAGGAAAAGTTTTTTTCAAATAATTTTTTCCTTGAAAGTGCCCAACTTGAATTTTTGACGGTAGGTAGGGAAAATAATTACCTATCCTGGAACAAAATTTCATCTAAATCAATGATGGGTTTTTTTTTTCGTAATTCGACTTTAAATTTTTAAAATCGATTTTTTTCAGTGTAGAAATCGATGAAGATTTTTTTCAGTATTTTTATTCAAAAGTTTAACTAATTTTGTGAAAATCACTCCTATAACATTTTTTTTGAACGATTTGTCATTTTTAGACTATAGCCATTTGAAAGTTTGACCCTTTTCAAAAAACAGTCTAGATCATTTTTGAAAAAAAAAACAATGTATGCAAAGTGGTTTTTTTTGTGACAAAGTCTTCATGTACAGAAAGTTTCACTAACATCTGAGAGGGTGCTGCTAACTCGGAATACGATTTAGCGCGAAATTCGTTATCATTGAGGAAATTCGACCTCTAGTAAACGTCAAAACGACGGGTGTTTTCATTCAGTTTTTTTTTGGTAAATTTTCAAAAATATTTTTTGGCCATTGTACTAGTTTTTGGCCATTGTACTGATTATTACCAACTAAGCATGAAAAAAGTTTAAATAAATTATATTCAATGTAATATACAACAATTACTACTTTTTATCATTTTTTCCGGGATAAAGCAATGTTAATTCGGCGAAACTGTGAAAGTCGCTATATTTCAAGTGATTTGTGCACGTGATTTCGATTGTAATTTTAATAAAAGAAGCAGCTTGAATTTCTTACTTTTGCTTATATTTTCAAGATCGGATTGGGGCTTTATCGCACGAGGAACTTTTTTTTACCACTCTAATACTGAAACGTTATTTGGCTTTATCTAATTTAAAGGGATCCTTCCCGAAGAACGGCCTATGTTGTATTGTAATGCTTTAAAACAAATAAAGAATTTTGGAATGTTGTAAGCACTATCTTGTCTTCCATGCTCTCAAAAAAAATGCAAACATCTAATCAACGGGTAAGTTTCTAGCTCATTTTCCTGCTCTTAAGCCAAATAAAAACTTGCGACAAACCTGACAAACTGTTGCTCAGTCAATGTCGAGCAAAATTCCTTTAGCGCCGATGCACAGTGGGACGGAATCAAAAGAGCAGGACATTGATATTTGCAACGAACCTATTGATTATGGCATTTTGATGTCTTCGGAAAGGTTTCTTTATTTTTTAAGTAGTTTAATATAATGTTGGAAAAATTTTATTTAAGGGGGTATATACGCAGATAAAAAATAACTTTGCAAGTTGTTGCCAAAATTGATAGTCATGTATGGAAAGTTTGTAGACGAAATGATTTTATGAAACTGTTGAAGCAGCGAAATGGCTATCTGTTAAGCGAAAAAAGTTATTGGGTTAAATTGAAGTACATGCCGGAATACCCCCTTAAAAAGTGTTTTTCACTGTAACTTTTTTATTTGATTTTTAACAGTTTCTCGATGTTCTAGAAAATTGTAGATGCTTTCAAAACACACCTTTTTGCGGAATAGACCAACGCGCTATTTCGTTGTTTTTACGGTGTATGTCTGTTTTTTTTGGTTTATTTGGGCTAACTTTAAGGGGCTATGGTTTGTAGAGTAGCAGGTAGTAGCAGCTAGATTTATTTTTTTGATGTTCAGCAAGAAATATCCTATTGATACACAATATAACCGAGTATTCTAAGTAACGAAATACCTTGTTCATCCAATGACGAAGAAGATAATTGGCAGGACACTGATGACTTATAAGCATGTTAATAACAAAAAAAAACTTTGAATGTCGGAATATATGGAATGAACTATAATATTTCGAATGTTTATTAATTTCGCATAATAGTTTATTTTTCATGCTTAATAATACAAATAGTTTATTGAAGCGCTAGTCTATTTTTCCCCGCATTATTCCAAGGATTCTATTAGATCCCGCTATGATTTATATATGTATCAATAGGGTATTTCTTGCTGAACATCAAAAAAATAAATTAAGCTACTACTACCTGCTACTCTACAAACCATAGCCCCTTAAAGTTAGCCAAAAAAAAAAACAAAAACAGACATACACCCTAAAAACGAAGAGATAGCGAGTTGGTCTATTCCACAAAAAGGTGTGTTTTGAAAGCATCTACAATTTTCTAGAACATCGAGAAGCTGATCAAATCAAATAAAAAAGTTACAATGAAAAAACACTGTTAAGGGGGTATTCCGACATGTACTTCATTTTCACTCAATAACTTTTTTCGCTTAACAGATAGCCATTTCGCTACTTCAACAAAGTTTCATAAAATCATTTCGTCTACAAACTTTCCATACATGACTATCAATTTTGGCAACAACTTGCAAAGTTATTTTTTTTATCTGCGTATATACCCCCTTAAATAAATTTTTTCCAACATTATATTAAACTACTTAGAAAATGAAGAAACCTTTCCGAAGACATCAAAGTGCCATCACCAATAGTTTCGTTGCAAATATCAATGTCCGGCTCTTTTTGATTCCGTCCCACTGTGCGACGCTAACTTAGGCCTGTCACCAGCACTGCCAACATTTTTTTCAAAAAAACTGGAAAAAGCTGGATGCTCGAAAAAAAATCCACTTTACCCTTGTAATGTTTAAATCAACGATTCAATGAACGTAATTTTAAGTAAACACGTATGTTTCATGCATTTTACTGATAATTTGAGTAGGTTTTTTGATATTGCAGTCCAAATTAAAAAAAAATATTAAAACATTCGAATTTGATTGTAATTGTAATAGTTAGTCGAATTCAATGGTTTTGAAGGTTTCAATCTACACATCCACAAAATCATAAATTTAAAAACATTTTCTAAACCTGAGGATGCGCTTAAACCTTTCTTCAGATACCACTATAGCAACTAGCTGAGAATTTAACAAATGTTCATCAAAATATTTGACAGAATTTACTGACACCTTTATGTTTGATTAAAATTCATTTTAAATCGAATCAAATTGTACATTCGCGGACCGTTTTAACCACAAGTGTTTTTTCAGGTTATGGTGGATTAAAATCTTATTCTGGGGCACTCGACATCATCCCATGGCTTGCTTGAAAATTCTATGAATCAAGTTACATTTTGTGAGAAAAAACTAAATAAATGAATCTTTAAAAAAACTGGATAAAACTGGCTCAAATTTCAAAGAACAATTTCAAAAAAGATTTTTCCGGGTGTCAGTTTGACTGGATGTTGTAAAAAAACTGGAAGAATCCAGTTTAAACTGGAAGGTTGGCATCGCTGCCTGTCACTAAGTTAGTGTCGGATTCTGATGAGAGGAACTCGAAACGCCTCTCCACTCCAGTAATCGAATTTTGTTATAGGTTTTGTGCTCTTTACGCGCAAAAGTGGTTTAAAACAAATTTCTCCTTAGTGGCGAAAAATAATTTTTACCTAAATTTTCGCCACTAAGGAGAAATATAGCATAGAAAAAGGTTATTAACAATAAAATCTTAACCCGTCAAATGGCAGTGTTGGGCATTTTTGAGGATTAAATGAAATATCTGTTATTATCGTAAGTTGCGTTGTTTTTTTGGTTTCCTCATTACAAAAACAATTTACAATAACTTTTACAAGCAAAAAAACTGAGCAGCAAAGGTTTAAGAAGTAGTAAATATATTTATACCAATTCGTGTCCATCCCATCGATTGTAGGCCAAGTAATTAACAAAATAGTGCGAGATCCTCTCTCATGGGACTAAAATAGGCTCATTAATATATACGCTTTTTAACACTGATGTGATCGACTAGATTTTCAGGACTAGAACTGTAGTGAATTAGTATTTTTGCGTATAATACAAGCAATATAAAGTATAGTAACGCATTGTCCTTTTTAAACTAGTAGATCTATTCGGCTCGTTCTTGCTTTGTCATCATTTTCACATTTTTCAGTTTTGAGTAGATGAAAATTCCAAGTGAACCGTATCCTTAGAATTTCTTAACTCGATTTTAGGGCCGTTCGATTCGCAGGGAGCCACCTGAATAGCCGATCGACCAACAAATACGACACAGTTTTCTAATTACGACCCAATTTTCCTGCATTTATCAGGCTCCTAGTTTCGCCCATTGGCCAGTCAGAGCGCCGACATATTTTATGTCATGTAACAACTTATTTTATTAATGCTCGATATCCGCCAGCCACTTAGCTTTTAGTGCGGAGTACGGCTTCTGTTGCTGTTTGCTCCGGTTTCACGGTTTTTTGCCCATCCGGATAAATGGTAATTGTAATGGTGATGTCTTGACTTGGCTGGTCGGTTGACTCGCGATAATAGCCCCGTAGCGTTTGATCCGAGGAAAATTCTCCACTTGAGCAGGCTGGTGCGTTGTATGTATGTACGCATCATGTATCCTGTCGAGCCCTCGGCCCTATCCACCTGTCCGTTGTTTTATATCGTGCTTTTTTATTGTTATAGTTTTACCACGTTAGAGGATCGCGTTGATGTGTGCCTACTTAGTTGATTGCAGCCCCAAACGAGCTTCTATAGGTGCGCTTCTACGTTGTTGCTATCTTCTTTCCTGTTGATGAATGGTGGTATGAGAGTGCAAGTTGTTTCTCTAGCGTCGCTGACACCCAGATAGTTGGGGAAGTTTCTCCACTACATGCGGATATCGTGAGCCATAGGCATCTTGTTCGTGGTAGTTTTCTCTCATCGATCAATTTTTACCCAATAGCATAACCATTTCCAATCATATTAGAATACAGAACCAATCGTAGTCAGTTGTTAAACATTACTCTAAAGCTAAGTCAACTCTAAAGCTAAGGAAGTGAAACTCCACGGAAAAACACTGTAGAATGAAAATGCGCGCCTACAAAGTGCGCGCATATATAGAGGTGTAATGTACTCATGTCTATTTCTATGGACCGCGCGGAACGGAGCCGAGGGCACGGAGGAACTAATTGACGGCGGAAGCATAGGGAGGCAAAGTACAATCATTGGTCATTTGTCGAAACTTCGTTCGTTCATTATCGTCATTGCCAGAGGTTTGACTTCGTCTTCGGAGTCCGATAATGAAGAGATACCGTGTGTGTGCGCGTGTTTCTTTTTGCCTTGCTAACTTATTTTGATCGCAAAGCATTATTGGCTATTATGTTGTTCGATACGTTACGAGTAGTTAGATTAGGACTCCTTGCAAGTGACGTTACACACATCTTTATCTAGTCATATAATATTTGCAATAAGGGCTCATCAGGTGCTAAGGAGATTTTGTGCAAAGTGGCCGAATATCTGATGATGATCAATACAAAATAATTGTGGTAGATTTTATAGGGATTTGTGGAGACTCAAGGAATTTATTGTAAAACGAGATATAAAAAGCATTTACCTTTTGCACATGAGCTGGAGCAAAAGCTGTAACTGTACATTGATCCAGAACGATTCAAATCAGGTTAAAAGTAATAATATCGCATATGTCGCATTTTTTCCATATCTTCGAGAAATTTCTAGCCAATAAAAGTACCTCATTTAAAGATTGGCATATCAATGACTAATCCAACCGCTGTAATATCTGAAATTTGCGTTTACAAAAAAATACTATCCAGGATCGGAGTCTTAGTAAATATTATAGTGAGAAACTCTCGAAGGCACTTGTGTGTCATTTTGTTCATATTATTAAAATACGGAAAGTTTTACTTGGAAAATTTCAAACAAAAGTTTTCATTTCATAATAATTTTCTGTAAACTTTGCAATTTTCTACAAAACAAGTCCTTATTTTCAATTGGACGCATAACGCAATTTCAAACGGCTATGTTCTTACTTGTGTGACAGAGTCCTACGTGTGCTTGGCTCTTATGTCTCCTTTCAGTTTATGCACAAATCTCGTAAGGTAGCAACTTGGGACCCCTACTGTTTGTATTGTTCTTCTACGATGCTATTTTGCTGCTTGGTGTTGGTATTCACCTTCAAGAGGTTCTGGACACATTCATTAGCTGGTGTCCTAGAAACTGGCTAATTATTAACATCGAAAAATGTCATAACTTTCCAGTGCATGTTCAATCCAATACATTACAACTACCAAATCGATGGGCAAACTCTAACTAGAGTTGATTGCGTCAGCGACCTCAGCGTCTTGTCAAACGCGAACCCAAGCTTCAATCAGCATCGCACAGCTTTAATTGGTAGCAATCCGACAAGTCGGCTTCATTTCTACGCTTCGAGCCGAAATTGGCTCCCCGAACATCCCTGTCGCTTTTTGATTTTCGTGTCTCGTTTCGTTTGCTATGCTCATCCGGCTTACTGCAACCTAGATTCCGCCACGTGACATTTGGATTCCACGAACCGATAACAGCTTTTATGCGAATGTTCTCCACAGTCAAGAATCTGTTCGATTTTGGTGTATACAAATTCGCACAAAAAGTTTCACGGTCTTGCGTTCTTCATTTTTAAAACTTGACTCCTGCTATTTCTTAATACTATTTTTGTCACAGTATTAGTGATGTACTGCTGGGAAAAAATCCATTTCCCGGGTTTTTATTTTTGGGATTTAACCTGGTTTTTTCCCAAATCGTTTTAACCCGGACGAAACCTGGGTTTTTTCGTTTTATCGAATTCAGAATGTTTGTTTAGCGTTTTTTAAGAATCTTGCATACAGATTTAAGCAATTGAAAATTAAAGTGGCATGGATAGAACATGCTTTACAAAACCCATTTCAAATATCTTAAAATGTAAAAATCGAATGTAAACATCAAGCGTAAAAATCGGACAGAGATCCTTCAGCATGAGAATTGCCCGAAAAATTCGGCAAGGAACCTCCAGCATAATTGGCTCGCAAGAAAATCCGTATAACGTTAGATTCAAGATTGAAAGTCGGATAAAGAAGAGTCCTTTGTATGAACCGAATATTTTTTTTACGGTTTTTATACCGAAGGTTTTTTTTAATCGACTCTTACACGGAAGAGCTCCTGTCCGATTTTTATATTCTAATATTTTTAAAACGGGTTTTATGAAGCATGTTCTGTTCTTGCGACATCTATTTTCGGTCACTCATTTAGTCCGCAGCTAACAATTTCAGCTCGTAATATGCAGAAAGAGACCGCACCGCAATCAGAATTCCCACAAATTGCAATCCGAATTCTTTCGGATTGTGGGGGATTCGCAGTAAGAAACGCAATCGACTTAGCTTAGCTCGTGTTGGAAAGCTATTTAAATACAAAATTCGTGAAGAAATGTGAAATCAGCGATCAGACAATGATTAACCCTTAAATGCGCAATGTTGTTTTAAAACAACATCCTGAAAATCGTCTAAAAATTATTGTATTAACGTGATATAGCTGTTAGACGATTTTCACAAAATTCTAAAAAAATTGATTTGCGCCTTTAAGGGTTAAATCGAGAAAGACTAATCAGAATTTGTAGATTCAAGCCAATCTTAATGACAATAAAGCTCATAAATAAAAAAAATGTTAAGATAACAATACATTAATGTTAAATTATTAAAACATCAAAAATTTCAAAAAGCCCAAACTTCCCATGAAAAACCCGTTTTAACCGGGAAAAAACCTTGGGTGTTTTTCCCCAAAACTATAAAAACCCGATTGGCTGCATCACTGCACACTGACCACAAACCGGCATCGGGCAGGTAAGCGGTGTTAGATGTGACCCTCTTTTCCGACAGCATTACGCATGGGTTGGTAAATTAGGGTGTAAAATACGAAAGGTTTTTTTGTATACAAGCTTGTATGAAAAGGTCGTTTCGAAATGGTTAAATAATGTGGCCCTTGGTTTGTATCGAACGAGCTCGAACCGTCGTTATCTAATCTCATATCGTAATCTCAAATCTCTGAACTGGAACCTCTACGAAGAGTGCTTGACGATTAGGTTTTATAAGTGAAAGATATCGTGGATAAAACAAACTTACTCGCAGTAGCAGCATATCAAGAAGCTTATCCGTTTCGAGCTATGCTTGGAATATCGAACTGACTAAACTCAAAATTATATGCAGAAAAGCTTGCAATCGCAGACACAGCAACGGGTCGGAAGCATTTAAGTCGGCTCCAGGGCTACCATATTCACAGATTTTTTTGTAATGTCACGGATTTTTTTTCACAATTTTTGATCACAGATTTTTTTTACAGATACCAGATTTTTGGCATGTTGATTAAAATTTTACAGATTTCCGTAAATTTTTGGGAGTATTGTAATTTTCACAGATTTTTTGGAATTTGATCACAGTTTTTTCCGGTTCTACAGATGACAAAAAGATTTTTTTGACCGAAACACAGATTTCACTGTGGTATCCCTGGTCGGCTCACAGTGCTTACATACACTTTTAGGAACGTGTCCACTGGAAAACAGACAGAGAAAGAATGACGGGAACGGTGAGAATGAAGAAATGGTGAAAATTCACCTTTTCATTGGAAACACTGAGAGAAACAGTGATAATGAATATCTCAAGCCTGAGCGCAGTCCACTGGACCTAAATATAGATAACGAGAGAGGTTTGGCCCGATCAAGGAGAGGGGGAGGTGAGGATCCGCTTATAGGAGACAGTTAAGGTCGATAGGTCAATTAGTAGGTATTGGAGGCTGTGGCGGTGATCACGATACTGTCGGAAATATGTGATGGAATCATCACAGTTCCTCGATGGCGGAGTGGTTAACGCAGCCAACTAGAGACTGGGAGATCGCAGGTTCGATTCCTGCTTGAGGACATATCTTTTCTCAGTGTTTCCAATGAAAAGATGAATTTTCATTTTTTCATTCTCACCGTTGCGGTTAGGGATCATCCATAAATGACGTAGCATTATATGGGGGAGGGGCGAGTTTTGTATTTTATGATGATGTGTGACGACAGGGGGTATGTCATGTTACGTAGCTTTTTTAAAGGGATATAGAAAAGAATTTTTAAAAAATTTTACGGTGACAAGTGGGGCAGGGTTACCGTCAAGCTACGTAATTACCAGGGTGTATTTAGAGGTTTGTGACGAAATGCTACGATGGGGGAGGGGATGTTTAAAATCACTCCAACAATGCTACGTCATTTATGGATGGTCCCTCATTCTTGCCCTGTCTGTTTTCCAGTGGACACGTTCTTAAAAATCTTTAAAAAAGGAAAAAAAGACTCACATCAAAACAAGAAATATATACTTACATAAATGCCCTTCAATCGTATGAGCGAAGTGGTTGGACAAACCTATGCACAAATGTCTCAAGTCTCAACGTGGCTAATAGATTGAGTAAGTCCTTTTGAAATCGAAAGAGTTCCATGTGAGCTCAATTAGAAATTTGGAACTGCTAAATCTGGTTACTCGTCAGACGAACATGCGGTACTTAACTATATTTTATACACATACACACACACATTCCATACTGTACAATACCTCCACTGACGGCCACCCCACAGCTCTTTTCAGGTTGTTCTGATTCTAAGCCAAACCAAATGCTTCGATTCCATTAGTTCCCATCAGCTTAAAATGACACTACGTTTGACTAGGGGTTTGCTCAGGAACACAAATTATGTCTCCGTTTTGAAGCTAGTGTTAATCCGGCGCTAGGCTTAGTCCTGTCACTAAGTTAGTGTCGTACTCTGATGAGACGAAGTCGAAACGCAAATTCCATAACTAATTCTGATTCCTGGGAATTCGCTCGTAGAATTGTATTGTTACAACCGAATCGATCAAACAGACACTTCAAAGTTTTGCTTCACATAAGTCTACGGATACCCTCAAGATGATGTTTCAAACTTCAACAAGATCATAGGGACTCAAACCCATTGAATTTACATATTCATTGTTAGATCAAAACTGGCATACAGGTACCTTGTGTGGTGGCGTGGTGCGTTCAAGTTAACACCTACAGCGGCTCAAAAGGCACTTTTGAACATTGAACCACTATATCTACAACAAAAAGTATTTTCTTTGGCGTACCTGCTGTTTTACGGTTACTAATCTCTGGAACAGTAACCTAATTGATCGTGCAACTACCCACACAAGACTGTGTCCCCAGGTGGTTACTACTATACGAAGGTTTTTTACAAAGTTTTCGCAATAACCCGGTTTTTTCGCTCCGATTTCGCATTTGAAACGGTTTTAGCGAAAATATTGTTTTAAGGCGAAAGACGATGGGTGTTTTCGGAACACGATTAACAAGTAGTAGCCAAATATCGATACCTCATATCTTTTTAAAAACCAAGATGGCGATTCTCGATTTAGTGGAACTCAAAAAAAACCCGATCATCATGGGCATATTTGAAATAAGCTTGACGACTGTTCGTCAAATATCAGTTTGGAAAATCAAGATGGCGACTTCCGGTTTAACGAAAGTCTTCAAAATCCAACGAATATGGATATTTTTGGAACCAGCTGGACGAGCAGATGTCAAAAGTCGATGTCTGACGTAATTTTCAAACCAAGATGGCGACTTCCCAGCGGAATTCTCTATAACCCAGTCAATATGTCTAGATATTTTCGGACAAGGCTTTGACGAGTAAACGCCAAACATCGATGTCTGAGTCTGTCTTGAAAACCAAGACTGCGACTTCCGGTTTAGTACAATTCTATATAATCAGGACATTATGAGAATTTTCGGAATATTGGTGATGAAAAGAAGCCGAATATCAATCCCGGAAATCATTTTATAATCCAGGATGGCGACTTCTGATTTAGCAAAAATCTCTTTAACCTTTAACAGGGAAGGCCTGAATTTATCAACACGCGAATTTGTCTGCCCCCGATTTTGTCAGCTTTTTTGCTAGATTGACGACATTTTGTTCTACAAAATGGATTTATACATTGATCTACATCACGCAATCATCAATCTCGCTACTATTGATAGGGTTAACTACCTAAAGTGTCTCTTATACTTTTGAAATATTCTAGATACCCAGTTTTGAAGAAAAACTAACAAGAAACACCAAAGATTGCACTTTTTAGCCGGTTTGATGGCTCTGCCGTTCTTATAATTCAATAATTGCATAAAGTAACGCTCCGAGCTTCTCCCTTCCCAAGGTTTAGGGGTTTGACGGTATTGCAAACATCATCAAGCATCAATTGCCTTAAGATGGGTATTGCATTACGCCTCGATAGTGGTGCATCGAGGAGACCGAGAGATCTTATGCGCCTTTTTTATGTTATATGTTGCTTCATACTCTGCATCCGCGCATACCAACGCTAAACCACTGGTCTATGCGCGATGTCGTGGCCGACTGGCGGATCAACGTAGATGGACTTTTGCTGTGTGCCGTGTTTGCAAATATTGTTCTATTGGTGGTATTCGTGGACGGGGCTCACGGAGGGTCATTGTGTGTCCATTTATCGGTCGACTTCGTCATCGTGCATATACCAATTAAATTAATTTAATAATTAAATTAATTTAATAATGTAGAATAAGTAGAAAACTATTAGTTGTAACTTTGTGATAATCGTAGTTTTTCGTACTAGTGTACAACTGTTATGTGCTAGTTCGTCTGAGTATTTGTGACAGTTGGGTCAGGGAATGGATGCAGAACTGACGTATATGATAGAATAGTGGCTAATACTTCTGGTGATCAATCTGAGCTTTTGGTTCCATTCATTCGAAAAAATCGGGTTGGATAAATTAGGGTAAAATAAATTTACCGACGCACGCGAGTCATCCATTCCCGGCCAGCATAGAATGATGAAAGTCTAACAGCATGCAATTGTCGTTAATGATAAATATACAACATTTGCTACATTTAGACGAGTTTGATTGCATGTTACATATGTTTTTCTATTCTACTTCATTAGTCTTTTTCTTTTGTGCATCTATTAGTTTGCTTTTCCATTATTTATGTATAGCAAAATAGTATTGTTCAATTTATACACCTCTAGTCAAGCTCTTTGCATATTTTTTTCTTTATTTGGCATGTTATGATTCCTTTTATTAGTATATTTCTACTATACGCTATCTATACTCATATAGGTACAAACGCTCGTGTCCTTCGCGATAACACAAACCTGGCCACAAACGCGACCATGCAATTGCAATAATCCACATATACTTACGCCCGCGATTTCGTCTACATGAAAACACCCTGGTAGTTAAGTAAAAGTGGCATCTTTAAACTTCCAAACGCGGTCTCAAACATTAACCCACCACTCGCGCGATCATGAAACGGTCACGTCCGAAAGTTTCACCAGTCTGGACTAATGCCTTCAGTTGAACCAGTCAAAAGAGTGACGCTCATATTCACTAAATAACACGTTCCATGGTGACATGACCTAGAAATCAAGTTTCCCTATAGGGAAACGAACTACCATCTGTACCATACGCTAAAAATTAAGCATCAGATTCACGGTCCGCGTGCGATCAAACAAAAATACACACCACGTCATTATAAAATCGAAGTTATACACGCGAAGTCACATACACGTGACAAACACGTTAATATACAAATGCTTGAGCCATTCGCGATCATCCCCGGCATCTACACCCGCGATCTAGTCAACATGATGGCATCCCTATGATAAAGTGAATGTCTCAGCTCCTATAAATTTTCAAACGCGGTCTAAAGCGTGAACCTAAAAACTCCCGCACACACACGATCATGAATCGGTTACTTCCGGATGTTTCTATCCTTGATATCAGCAGACTAGGTCCATGCCTTCAATTGGATCAATTAAAAAAAAGAAAGCTCTCATATCATGACATGACCGAGGACTATCAGGAATGGCCACACGGTTACAAAATCCAGTTTTGTACACGCGAAATCACATGAACGCGAGCACACGTGACAAACGCGTTAACATACGAATGCTTAAGCCCTTCGCGATTAACAACGCACACCTACGTTCGCGATCGCGCAAACTTAATAACACCACGGTAATAAGGAGAATGTTTTAGCACTTACGAAGTTTCAAACGCTGTCTCAAACACGAACCAACAAACGTCCGCTTTCGCGCGCTCATGAATCGGTCACGTCCGGAAACCATTACTCTTTGTCCTAATAACTTAGGACAGTAGGATCAATAAAAAAAATAAAACTCATATCCCCAAGACAACATGGAAGATCTCACTTTCTTCTGGCATCTGAGCCGTACACCAAAATAAAGTATTAGATTCATGGCCCGCGCGCGATTTTCCATAAACACACGCAAATATGCGAAAGGCACACATTTATAAAATAGAATTTATACACGCGAAGTTACAAACACGTTAACGTACAAATGCTCGAGCCCTTCGCGATGATACACGCAATCGCGAGTCCCTGACGGGGAGCTCTTCCGAGAACCTAGCTCTACAGCTCCAGTAGGACAACTCTCGAAAAAAAAGTTTTGCATTCTTCAATTTTATAACTGGACTCCTACCTTTCACTTTTGTCAGCGGAATTATTTTAATTAATGTAATTAATGTAGAAGCTGTTATATGTAACCCTATACTCCGACATTATTACGTATGAGTTGGAAAACTGAGGTCTGCAAAACTGCATCTCGAAACGAAAGGCTTTTTGTATACAAACTTGTATGAAAAAGTCGTTCCGACTTGGATACAAAGTGGTGTCCCTGGTTAGTACGAAACGAGCTCGAACCACCGTTATCTAATTATAAGTACATCGCCTTAGATCATCGACACGTTTCGCTAGATATCGTCACATATGGTAATCCCAAATCTCCGCATTTCGATCTCTACTTTTTCTATATCAATCAAGGATGTTCTCGGAATATCCTTGATTGATATCCCTTGATAGCCTTAGGTTAATGGTGGGAAACTTTCAATAAATGGGTCTGATGTGGATGATATAACTCGACCGGACTCTGCACTGCCACTAGGCTCGTCACTTCTCACCTTAGCAGGTACCGATGTCTTGGTCAGGCGGGAGGAGTCTTACAGAGAATTATCGGAAATGGAAGCTATTGGGTTCAATTCCCGATTCTATCAAATATCTTCCCGGAATGGAAATTTTCTTGATGGACCCTGGTTGTTGGCGGAATATTCGAAATGTATCTGGTTACGTTCTTTTGAAGGAAAGGCTATGTCTGCAAATTGAGCCAGTCCGTTTTTTTTGTTAACTGGTCTTGTCATGAGTTAAAATATTAATTATCTTCTAAATAAATCGTTCAGCTCACATTTTTGTGGGGGTATGAGGTGGGACCATCATCATCAAACGAAGAGGGCTTGACGACTAGGTTTCATGGGAATTTTCAAACGAATTTATCTCCAAGGGACTTGGAAAAGGTCATGGATAAAACAAACTCACTCATACTAGCAGCATGCCTAGAGAATTGTTCGCTTCTAGTTACATGTGTTTCTAGAGAAACCCATTGGTGGAATGCCGAACTATGTTGACTAATACAGATATGTAGAAGATCTTGGGACGATTCGGAAGCATTTGAGTCGGCTGCAAAGCCTACAGAAATGCCTTTCTAAAAGTCTCAACGATTCAGTAGATACCTTTTAAATTGGAAGATTTTCATGTTAGTTCAACCCTCCGGAAGTCGCGCAAATGCCTCACTGAACGAGCAGCCGCAGCTGCTCTAAGACGTTCTCGCCAGATTTTCACTCAGTGCACTAGCGCGATTTTCGGAAGGGTAAGTAGTACTACTAATATCAAATATTCGCTTAACGAAGATGAAGTACTCAGCTGTTTTTTCGACACAAACTTGGCTGATTCTTGGGAAATTGCTTGTAGAATTATGACAACCGAGGTTATCGAATGAAAGGCTTTAAAATTTTTGCTCCGGCTAAGCCTCCGGAATAAGATGGAATAATTTCATTTCTACGTCAAAGATGATATGAATACTTCATTGGTCGAGAACCAGTTTTACCACTGTTAACTAATTGCACACATTTTAAAATTTATTCTTACGCTGCAGCTGAACATACCAATTATTGGTAAACTTGCGTTCAAACATAATTTTTTTCTATCGAGTGTGAGTCCAAAAATGCCAAAAAAATTGTTGCATTTTTTCTTGCACAATTGCAGTATTCCAGTTTGGATACTGGTTATTGCACACTCAATCATCAAGTATTATTCGTGTGATCTTTGTGAATCCGATTATGGAACTTCAAATCATCTAATATGTAATAATGTGATATGAAATGCTATCCAGTTGTTTAATTTTTTGATTGTTCAAACATCGACAGATCTATGTACATTGCACAGGGAGATGAAACTTGAGGATAAGTTTTTGTTCCTGATCAAATGTTGTAAAAAACATATAGGATTTATCAGTAGGGTTCATTATTCCTAAGAGAGTGAAGAATTCAGGCTGTTGCCAATTTTGTGTTGTATGAAAATCCTTTTGCTTTCATTTCCCTTTCGCTTCCCATGAGGAAAATGCTGAGACAAAATGACACTGCACAAATCTTCGAATTACCAAGGGAACAGGTTAATCGAGCCAATATATTCTGATTTCTGATAGGTATGTGTCCCTTTATGTACAAATTTGGGTTTCACTATTTTCGCGCCTTAGGAAGTATCAGCAAGTATAAGATGCCTAACATGTTGGCTAGCGCTATGACCATCATTTGAATCCCACAATTTGGGAAGAAGCAAACATCTCTCTGTATCAAAAATGTGCTTGATACAGCAAGGGCAATACCCATTTGCATTCGGTTGGCGGCTGACGTATTTTAGTTCCTCCAGCCATTCAGTCTGCTCCTGTTGCTGTCGCTTTTTTCAACATGTAAATAGGAACTCAGAAGGTTGAGATACTTTAACCCGCCGGATGCCACATGGCCTATAGGCTGATTTAGTCCGGAGAAAGATAATAGATAACCTAGTACAGCCAACGATAAAGATGGTATAGCGGATTGTTTTTTCCTTAAACCGAAGCTTACTTGCGAATTAAAGACGAGATTCTTATAACTAGATCATTGTACCACGACGGTACTTTTAGACCCCTTGCCTTCTTGAGAGTTAGAAATTGAGAATGCAATCATGTCTAATTGTGCTCAAATTTAGCAAATGGCCTTTCTTCTAAGCAATAATATTGTTTTGTATACTTTGTTAAATCGTCATCTTTTTCGATACATACATTACTTAATACCCTAAAACACATAGACGACTCTATTCGGGGGATGGGTCAAATTACCAAAGCAAAAGCTAAATTTAACCAGGCCAACCAACCTTCAAGGACACTGTAAAATCCCTAGAAAATATTTACCATAGAAACCCGAAAAACAAAGCCTAATCGACTGAATGAAATACATATAAGCGGAACTTCCATGTAATTGTGCGTTTTGCTAAAGATAAATCCCACAATAAGAAAATCACCAAATCGACAAAATACACCTGCCTATCCGTCGCACACGAAGTCCTAAAGGCCGCCTGAAGATGCTAAACGAGAGAAAGAGCACCCGCCAAACCGCAAAAGGTGACTTAATTTATGCAAATTCGAACCAAATAAACTACATGAAATATCGAATCAATATACCATCAGGCAAAGACTTGTGGCCTTCGCGTCATCATTGCTGCCGTGTTATGTAGCATTCCGCGAGTGTCTTGTTGGCTAGCTGTATAAACTTGGCTGGCTGGTAGGCATACCTATACAATAACAAACAAACAAGCGAGAAAAAAAAACACACTGCTACTGAACTGAGCTGGCAAAGTGTGTTTTGTTGCAGCACAATGATCCGTACAAGCAGCTCTCGGGACTGTGGGGACGTGGAGAGCGAACGGAAAAACGGAAAAGAAATTCATTAAAGAAAATCAATGCTCGATTTTGCGTGACTTTCATTTTTCCTGCTCATGCCACGACGTCGACGACGAAGAAGACGACGACGACCGGAGAAATGAATCAATAGATACATAACGATTGGCGTCTCCAATTGAGTAGGTAAGCTGGCTGGCTGGCTGGCTGCTAGGTGCTGCCGATCAGGTGGATCATGTATCTTTCTGTGTTAGAAACAGCTTATACCAGTTATCAATTATCGCTCTCTTTTTTTGAGGCGATGCACTTTGCACCTTACCAGGAGAGGCGAAAAATTTGCCCAGCAACGCCGTTAGGGTTACGGTTGAGCGGTGCCGGTTGAAAGTGATAGCTTTGAAATTCGAACTGGGTGTGCAAACTTATTGCTCTTTAGTTTTTTAGGTTTGAAGCGAAAAGAGCCGTATTATCGCGGGTTATTTCAGGTATGGGTTCCATAACTAAAGTTTAAGGCGAACAGCTGATCGTGGTAACACTTTCGGTTTCGGGTTTATTGTATGTCAAAGTTAATCAAATGCAATGGAATGTAGCGGAGATGAAAGTATATTACGTGTTTCTGCGAAATATTTGTAGTTTAGTTATGTAATGTGATGTCCCCTGCGCTGGCGATACAGAACTGTTATGTTTGCGCATTGCCCACAAAGGATTCTATGTTTATAGTAACGTTTAAATAGCCCGTAATTATCTTCTACAATTAAAATTGGCTACGAAGTCTGTCGAAATAAAAGGGTTGCTTTTTGTAATGCATTCGTTACGCTGTTGTATCGCAATGCAAAAAATCGTTATTTTATACCTGCGCAAACAAAAGTTTGACAAAATCAGAGGTAATAAAGCATCGAATATGTTTTGGTTTGTCGTACCGTAAATATAACCTACCTCCTACCTTCAATCTATGCGGAAGATGCAGATGAGGTTAGTCTAAAAATCTTTTATGATTCCAAGAAGGGCTGGGAATTTTCAAAATCATGTCTCGAAATTTCTAAGACAAAATATAGCTTTCATGTACCTGAAAATAAAACTGTTACCCCCCACGACAGGTAACAAAGAATTTGCCTTAACTAAAGAAAATTACACCATTTCTTCACACTACATGTGGGATTAGCACAGTTTGTGCTTGAGTATGCCCTTATAGCCAAAAGCAAAGATCGGTGATTGTGGGGTTGTGGTCTAGTATAGGAGGTTGATAATAACAGCCTAAAGGCTAGTAACTACATAACAGTAAATGGGGCAAGTGTTATATTGGACTCAATCATAACTTGTTGTTTATTGCTTTGACAGCAACACCTGCAGCATACCAACTAAAATTATATATGAAAGATCCCGCTCTGATACCTCATTCCATGGTACGTTTCCCATGTGCCTTGCCGTGTCTTCTTCTATCATTTCCCTGATCGGAAGGAAAGGAGAAGGGGTAATACTGGAAGTAGAATTGGAAGGGTGGGAAAATTAGGACACAAAAACAAACAGCAAGTAATTCACTCTCACGAGTAGTGTTTGAAGTAGCCTAAAGGTCTTAACCGAATTGAATTAAAATTGGATTGTTACTGGGTTTCCGAGCAAACGAAAAGCCCATAATGCTCCCGTGCTCATGGTCCAAGTTCACCCCTAATGCATGGTGATTTGATAGCGTTTGGAGTGGGTCCAATCCATGAAAACACCATCAACATGGTCCAGAAGATCCCATTTATAAACGATATTCTGGTGTATTTATGGGTTTTTGAGGCCATCTCATGTTGTTTTGATGGTTGTAAAATTGGGCGCGGACCATATTCATGGTATTTTTATGGATTCTATGGTGTTTTAACCCATGAGAATTTGCTCGGGTTTCAGTCGCCCAAACACAAGTTTGTAGATTGCGCCAATTGTTGCAGTGCTCGTTTGAAGCCGAAGACCGGATTTATACCTTATTCCGCTTGCTGAAATTGACAAAGCAGGTTCGGAACCAACAAATTCAACCACCTGCTCTGGCTAATTCGACGGTTCATTCTTTATCGTTAATACCGGAATGTCTGAGCACCCAAACAAGGTTGATAGTATTACCAATTCTTAGTACTTCAATTTGAATTCGACATGCAATCAGTAGCTTCGACCGTGAGTTGTCCGAACTATGGGCCTTGATTGAACTGTCTCCTATAGAAGGATATGACTTCATCGCTAGCTTGATTCTAAAAGCAGCAGATCAAGCTCAAACGAAACAAACGAAAGTGTGACAATTAATAGACGACCCCCAAACCCTTGATTTTCTGAAACGTAAAAGAGGAACATGGGCATTTTTTTTAAATTTACGATTTCACAAATCAAATTAGACAATCTACGTCATGCCGAAAGGTTGGAAATATTGCAGAAGCTGCGTTGGTGGTTTATCTAGAAA
Organism: Topomyia yanbarensis; assembly: GCF_030247195.1. Lineage (NCBI taxonomy): Eukaryota > Metazoa > Arthropoda > Insecta > Diptera > Culicidae > Topomyia > Topomyia yanbarensis. The sequence continues at coordinate 387,212,713 of NC_080672.1, forward strand.
AACATCAATGAATACGCTTTGGAATACAGCCAGAACAATGCGAAACTCTAATGTTACTAATGAGAACGAAGAATTCTCAAATCCTTGAATTTTTAATTTCGCCAGGAAAGTTTGTCCAAATTCTACCCCCGTTCAGGTAATCATTCTCAATTCTCCCACAAGTAACGACGCCATGAATTCTCTCTTGATGGAATTTTCAATTGCACTCTGACATGCAACAATAATGCTCCCGGTCAAGACATAATTAAATTCAACTTGGCGAAAAACTTGCCTGATCTGGCTAAAAGACACTTGTTGATTCAACAGGTTTCTTGAGCAGAGTATGGTCCAGCGTGACTGAAGGGAAGTGAAAAGTATCGCCATTCCAATGTCTGGAAAACCTGCATACGACCATAACGCGTATCGTCCGATTGCAATGCTATCCTGAATCAGGAAATTGTTGGAGAAAATTATCCTACGACGTCTCGATTAGGGACCATTCATAAATTACGTAACGCATTTAGGGGGGGGGGCCCTCCCCAAGTTGTGACATGTTGTGACATAGGGGGAGGGAGAGCTAGCTAGATCGTTACGTAACATGTTTTCACCGAATTTTCTCCCTTATTGGGTTGAGGCTTGCTATCAGATACCCAGCTTGGTTTTCGTACCGGAAAGGGAACGAACGATAGTCTGGCACTACTTTTGTCAGAAATCCAACTAGCTTACGCAAAAAAGAAATAGATGGCGTCTTTGTTCTTAGACATAAAAATAACATTAGTTTCCATTGATGATTGATCAATATAGAATAATTGTTTGTACATTTTATTGTCAGAAAAGTGCATGCATTTTTGTATGACAATCTGGCTACTTTCCATGGGTCTTCCGTAAGGCTCTTGTTTAAGAACCCTCCTCTACTCTTTAAATGTCAATAAAAACATTTCGCAACGAATATTACATCACATCGATGATAGAGCAGTGGGTATACGGCAAATTCCGGGTACTAGCTACTGAAGAAACTGTATTTTTGCTTTGTTCACTTTTAATTGTCCAGTATGCAAGAGAAATACACTAATGCTTCATGTTTCCAACCAAAGGGGTATGTTTCTGAGCGGAATCCTTCAAAATTTAAGGATAGTAACACGTACTCTTTAAATTTTTATACATAACCCCAATAAATGGTGCGAGTTGGTGTTGGGCCTATGGCCTTCGACTGGCACGGTCCTTTCTTATTGGTTCCGCGTTCTTCATGGCTTCCAAGTCTATATATCAATTCACTTAGGTGGGGAACGCGTGATTCTTGCTAGTTGTCGACATTTTTAACCTTGGGTGTGCAACTGGTTCAGGGCAGGAGTGCAGAACTGGCACCTGAGAGTGTTGTCGAGGGTTATATCCGAAAGCTGGACGAACGAATAGAAGATCGGCCAGGTGCGGGCTAAGCATACTTTGTATTTCGGTTGTCTTGTACACAGCTCACCTGAATTCGATTCCCAACCCCGAACATAGGGTTCAAAAATGTTTTTCTAATCCAAATAAAGAGGTGAATTACCCTAACGTTATAACCTCTAGAATCGCCAACAAGAGATAACCTGGACGCAATGTGACAACATAATCACGAGGCGGTCAGTACAACAGCCACAGAAGTGTTGGGGACGACACGCGAAAATCGACGGAACGGTCGAGAGCAATGGCCGCTAAAATCAGGCCAGAGTTTGTATACTTGCAGCGGCTCCACGTCAGAACATGGGATAAAGCGAATTGAGGGTAGCTGAGAAAAAAACTTCATCCACGTTAGAACCGTGGGCACGACGAAAACAACAAAAAATCAACAAAATGATTAACAATATTAGGAGGAATAGCATCCCGGCGCCATTCATGATTAACGACCAGGACCGGAATCTGTTGACAAATCGTACATGAGTAGATGGACATACGAGTAGAGAAGGTAGACCCAGAATGGGGATTCAGGATAATAGACTATCTTCGGATCCACAGTTTGGGCGATAGGCGATTCGAGAGCTGAAAAACGGTAGGTCCGTTGAAAAGGACGGATTACCAGCTAAACTTCTAAAAATCGGGAGTTACCGGTACTATGTAAACCACTGCTTGATCGGGATGCTATGGGTGGAAGAAGTAATGCCATCGGATTGATTGTGGGGCTTCATAATACAGTATCCTGAAAAAGGGCCGCATGCTCGAATGTTGTACCTATAGAGGGATCCTCAAACCCTCCTATAAGGTGTACTGTCGCGTTCTGTTCAGTAGACTACGACAATCTGCTGAAACTTTCGAAATTTGGATAGCTACATAGCTCTCTTGAAATATTCAACCCAAAATTAAATGTATTTTTATGTATTTTTCGATAGAACAAGCATACGTTCATATCGGTGGGAAATATCTGTCGTTGAATATTTCATGAGAGCTATGTAGGTATCCAGATTTTGTCGGGAACAAACCGTACCAAAGCGTGTTTCGAGTAAGACGATCAACGACGGACGAGATGTTTACCTTGCGACAAGTTGTAGATGAATTCTGGGAAACATCTTGTGAACTCATTACCTGTTTGTGGATTTTAAGGCGACGTACGGTTCAATTAAACGAAACGAACTGTGGCATATAATTCTTAAAACATGGCTTTCCGATAAAACTGATCAAGCTGATTCGTATAACACTGGGTGGGTGTATTTGTAAGATGAATTCTGCGTTCAATATTCGGCGGCATAGTAGAGAATGGAGAATGGCGCGGATGCAGGAACAACGAACTGTACTAAGCAGTCTTCCCATGAACATCGACAAGTTTGTACTCGTGTACAAAATTTCGTGCACGCGTTCAACGTCAAACATGCTTTGCCTTTGTTTACAGGTTTGCATCGAACACGGAACCCAAGCGAACGATGTACAAACTTAGGTTTAAACACCGTGTACGTACACCGTGTACGTACACCGTGTGCGTACACAAGGCAAGCACAAAACAGAATGCGTCAATGCTAGTGATGATGAGTAAGAGAAAGAAAAATAGTGTCTTGTGTGTACGAACACCGCGTAGGTACATGGGGTTCGGATGTGCAAACGAACACGTGCACGTGTTTTGGTACGCATTAGCGCGTTCGAGTTTGCACACGAAATGTGAGTATAAGATGAGCACAGAACTAGAGCGAACATGGTGTTCGGTGTTCATTTGGGAAGACGGGTACTAAGTATACACACAGGCTGACAAAACAAGGCAGACTACAGTGGGCTGGGCATGTACTGCGAATGCCGGAAGAGAGTTGCTGTTGTACTGAATGAAAACATTAGATTTTTGCGCGATCTGATAGGAAATATATACAACAATTTTGTATCTAGTTCTGTAGAATGTATAATTACTGAAAATAAACGAAAATAATGGATTTTGTGAAAGCAGTTATCCGCACCATGATCGGTCCGTACCATTCGATTACAACTACAGACTAGCTCCACCTCTGTGGCGATGGTAGTAAACTGGTTTTGTTCGATAGCCGGCTCCTTTGGCTTTAAACGTAAACTGAACTAAGTACAAAACCGGGAGCCGTATGAGAGTTCGGCATCATTCGTGTGTTACACTCGACCGAATCCATCGTTTGCTGAGAAAAGGGTCACTACGCCAAGAGTGTCGGATCCGGAGCACCCGTCTACCTCGTTGCAGTGATGGGATATATCGCCGCCAAAGTATTGGAGCTGGCATTAAACTCTGCCCGTGATAGTAAGTAGACCAGGTTCATCCTCCGTCATCTGCAGCTGGCCATTCGAATTGACGAAGAGCTGAATAAATTGCTCTCCGGCGTGACTATTTCCCAGGATGGTGTGTTGCCTAATATCCAAGGCCATTTTTCTGCCGAATAAAACCGAAAATAAACCGAAGAAGTCGGCTACCATCGGAAAGAAGGAGAAAAAACGCTCGTGTAGAGTGAAGGTCAAAAAGCCAAAGGCAGCCGCTAAGCAACCGGCTGCGAAGACCGCCAAAGCTACCCCAGTAAAGGCGGTAGCAGCTGCCACTAAACAGGAGGCCACCAAACTATCGAAGGCAGCAACGAACAAGCCGTACGCGTACCGATATTTCGGTATTTCCATTCGAAATTCCGAAACGACTGGTTTTAATACAACCTTTCAGAAGATATGTTGTAAAAATGGCAGCACACGTATTAACAGTCTAAAGTGTATTCTACTTCACTTCGGTTATATCTCTGATATTACCCACCCATCTTTTTTCGGACTTGAAACAAAATGCTGCTTTTAACTTCAAACGCTTGGACCCGCTCCGAAATAAGCAATAGGCGCCCAATTACATTAATTGTGTAGCAACATTCAGCAGCTTGGTACGCAGTGCGTTTTTTCCCCTCACGCGTGTATTACGACATGCTATGCCCCCGACCGATGCTACCGAACACGTGCTCTGACAATTTCTTTCGATTGTTTCTCTCCAGTTCAATCTTTAGGTGAATTTAAATTTCCAACAATTAGACATACCACTTATGTACCGATCGATGTAGGCTTTCATTTGTTGTTCGGATCGGGTGTGGGCAAGAAAAATCACATCACGTCGCTCGTAAGCCTCTATGCAAAAAAATGCGCCTTCTCGCATAGCACACCACTGTGGAAGCAAGCCAAGTGAAAATTGCTGCTACTACTGCCAAACTACATGAATTTTTCGTGCCAACTTGTTCCGGCGTAGTTTCAGTCCATTCACATGGCTATATTAGTATTATAGCCTCCGAGTCTGACGCGATACGGTGAAGCTCTCACGTCTGGTATTTACTGCCGCCGAAATCAGGTTTAACATTCTCGTCGATCGTGTGCCAACGCGGTCCAATTGCATTGCAATATAGTTCTGAACACCAGGTAGATCATTGAGCGGTAGTCCATGCTCAAACAACGAAGGCTCTTTTCCTTGATTTTCACGATGTGTTGACCTAAAACACTTGAATCCGTTAGCTTGTGGAGAGATGAGGGGTACCACCAGCTGGCGTGCAGCATCTTAATGTAACAGGCATATTTTACGCACTCTCGGCATTGACGCAGTTCCGGATAAAAGATACCATTCAAACAGACTGAGCGAATTACAAGCTTCTTATCTAGTAAATATACCGAGCCAAATAATGAAGAGAGAAAAGGTAGATTATACAAACCTTACAATCTCACCTTAAAATTGAGTACCGTAAATCAGGGTATCTTTGATTATGTGAAACTTGTTTACTAAATGTACTAGAGGATTATTTTTCATTAAATTATCGAAACAAACATTCATTTCTCTACTAAAGCATAAAATTTATATTAGCTAAGACTATTTTGTCATTTGATACAGTTTTGTAGATCAAAATTTGAATTTAAGGTGATTCAAATTCAATATTTTCGCCAAGATCAAACAATCGGTTATAAGATGAAACTGTAAATATATTTTTCATTAAACTCAAAATAATTTACAATTCTTGTGATTGAGTAATAGATTTTGATTATTATCCTGAAGAAGATCGATACAAGTTATCTATATCGTTCCCACCCAACTTTGTTTAGGGACGTCACAAAGTTCTGACTTGACATCGCCAGAAATTATACAATGAACAATTTTTCGTTACAATATTTCTGTATTCCATCCAAAGATTTAACTGATCATAGTTCATTATAAAGCAAAATTTATCAGATTTAGGACGTTTCGAATCTATTGATTCTCTTGATAGTTGATTTCAAGAAAGCTGTTCAAATTCTTTTCAAAAGTGATCAATCACCCCCGTTTTACGGTACATTGGAAAGAAACATTTTGACACACTCAACTCTTGAACACCGGTAAGTAACATTTCCCCAGGGCGGCTCAAAATTGACTTCGCGTGGCTACTGGTGACAACGAAACAGAGAAATCTTCACAGACAAGCTTTCTATTTGTCCAACTTGTAAATCATTCATGTTGAATTTCAGCACATTCACCAGCCAGTCACAATGGGATGGGAATAGGGAATTAACCCATATAGATATTGCCTGCGATTGAAATGTAGGTACGAAGCAAGAAACCCCAAAGTAGGTGACCAGCTGTTTTGTTTCTAAATTACGCGGTGATTGTGGACGTTTGTGATTATACGATTCTAAATAGCAGCGCACACCAGAAGGAATGTGGTGGTCACCATGGAAATGACATCAAAAAGTAAACACACGTTCGTGCCATAAATTTTTGCCTCTGCCTGTTTGTGATTGTTTTGGCACAGAAAATAACCTTATATCTTTTGACCGTCGTTTGCACACCTACTGAAGGTGTGATGTTTTCTTTGTCATTTTCAACGTGGTTTGAGGTAAGTGGGAAAAAGTATGTGACATTAGGATAAATTGTGGCTTCTTTGAGCTTTGGTTCTAGCATTAGTATGACACATATGACGTAATCTGATTTATAAATAAATGTAGCTTTATAACTTTGTATATACACGGTTAGAGAAGATTGGGGATTATAGAAGAGAGATGAGTATTAACAACTGGCGTTTGAACAGTCATTTATTTACAACCGACGACGACAAGCTGTCCAGCTTTTACACCATCACTATCCATTCCACCCGGTTCTACCCATAACTGGTATTGTTACGTAAATCTTTGCCATCAATTCGATAAGGGAACGAATGTGGTGGTCATTGTTGAACACAGACAGGTTTACGCTCAATACCTTATACCCAATGACGTGATGCCATAGTGAAACCGCTATGCACTTAAATCAGGCACAGTGTAAGAATATGGTCGTAAGGTCTTTGGAAGCCAGTCAGTCAAGGTTGCTTTTAACTTATTAGCTTCCTCACGTGTGAACTGCTTTCACACGGCGCATTCCTTTCGTTTATTAGCCACCGTACAACTGTCCTCGGTAGTTGAATTGATCACAATTCTCAGCAACTGCAGCAACACCAGATGGGACTGTAAGTGTGACAGTGACACGCATTCTTTCGCTGACACTGTAAATATCTATGTAGGTACACATGTATGAACTTGAGGGGGCCATGTGTGCACGATTGTTTCTATGTTTTACTACTGGTCAACCGTCTTGAAGACAGACACCGTAGTGACTCGAGTAATGTAGCACGAGTAGCAATGAATTAGACGTAGAAGTAGAACGATGTAATGCAATTATTTATTTGCTTCTAGATGTGTTTCTGCTCGCCGCACTGCGGACAAACACTGCGTCGGAGGGTTTTTTTCCCCTTATGATTTATGCATACAGGGTACGAAGTCCCTAGCAACCTAGTAGGTTAACGTTTCTGAATTGAAGCAGTTGTTCAACCTGGAGTGTGGGAAACATTCTAACTATGATTATTATGTGACTGGGTTGACAACGAAATTTATCTGGTTATTTTAATCCATTACGATACCTTGAACGGGGATGTCAGAACAAAATACATGCCATAAAATAGAAAATAATTGTACCGCCAGTATCAGTTGCGAGCGAATATTTACACAAGGCTGGTTGTTAGAATGACAAGAAAAAATGACCCACGGTGGCCCAGCTCTGAGTCGATTCCAAGTCCCAGCAGGAGTGATTGCTCCAAATTTGAAGTAAAGCGGACAGGTATAGCTACTGGACCAACGTTTCTGAAATTTGTATGAGATTTTCCGACAATTTCCATGGATAAAATCCACTAGCTCATATTTCCACCAGTAGGTACCACCTTCTGCATCAGATTATCACTGCAAGTAAAAATAGGAAGGACAATTCAATTGTCTACAACTTTATCGAAGACTGCCAGTCAATCCGACTTCGTTAGAAGAAGTTATTAAGCTTTTAATGAAGGGATGTCTGCGTCAGTTTTGCCAGGAGCCATAACAGCGCATGACTGTATCAGTACTCGATTTCCATGAACTATGCATTTTTGTGAAATAAAGGTCAGGTTTTTCTGAATAGTATGTCTTTAGTATATAATACGAGTCGTGTTTTGGTTAGAAAACTTTAGTTCCACATGTTCAACATAGAGTGCGACAACACAAACTTTTCAGCGGAGAGATAGAAATTAGGTATCTTCTACAAAGTCGTAGAACAGGCATTTTGTTGTAATTCTTCTGAACACGTCTATATTGTAGTTCTCCTTGAAAAGTTAGTGTTGGCGCTCTCCATGCGGTCACAAGCGGAACTAAAATTTTCGTGCAATCAATTATTATCTTTCGTTATAGAGTTATGGTGTCTTCGGAAAAGTTGCTAGCGCTTTATTTGGTTGAAGCATACTAGTTCGGAACTCAGTCGCTAGGGCGGCGCTGCTATAAACTTTTTAATAGCTGTAGGACCTATCATTTTAAATATATCTTCTGGAAATGCAAACTTTGTAGGTCCTGTATAATTCGAGATAGAGCAGGTTTTGGTTAAAAATGTTACTTACAGATTATGTTTCCAAACATGCGCTATATTTCAAAACTTGTGGGACCTACAAAGTCAGTTTATTCAGAAGATATACTAATATAATAACCTGACATAGAACTTTGTCGTGGACACCATCTATCTACCTTGTTCCATTAAAACGTTGATAACGTTGATTTTTCCGCATCCTGTAAATAATGAAATGTGGGATAGCCCCTTTTGAACGCAAGCCATTCAATTGTACTTTTTAGTACACTTGTTATGTTCTAATCGTATGTCTATCAGTGTATGTGTTTGTCTGAGTATTTGTGACAGCTAAGTCAGATAATGAATGCAGAAGTGGCGTGTATGATAGAATAGTGGGTAATTCTTCCTAGGATTTGTTGGTCACTTTTTGCCGGTGTTCAATTTGTACATTCGATTCGATTCATTCGGGAATATCGGATTGAATAAATTTAGGTACAATTTATTTAGCGACGCACGTGAATTATCAATTCCAGGTCAGAATAGCACGAAAAAATTCTAACAGAATGCAATCGTCATTAATGGTAAATAAGTATCATTTGCTGGCATTTAGACGAGTTCAATTAGTTTGATTGCATGTTCATTTGTGTTCTTTTCTTCTACTTCTAGATTAATATCTGTTTTTGTTGTACTTCTATTGGTTTCCTTTTCAACTACTCATGTGTACAAAAAATAATATCGATCAACTTAATTTAATACTACTAATACTTAATTCTCTACTCGGCATGTTATTTTTGCTTTTTTCTACTATATCTTAAATTAGATTCATACTAACACTCACTAACACAATCAATTGCACATTCTATCATTTACACTCAGAATATCTCTCATTCCAAACGTACAAACGCTTATATCCACTAAACAACACGTTCCATGACGACATGGCCAGGAACTGGAGTTATATGAGGAACCTCACTCTCTTCTAGCATTCAGCACGTTAACATACAAACGCTTACGACTTTCGCGATCATCTACGCACATTAAAGTCCACCGTCTCGTAATCATGAAACATCCCGATGGTTAAGTAAATGTTTTAGTACTAATAAACTTATAAACGCGATCTCAAGCGGGAACCTATAAACGCTCATGTTCGCGCGATACTGAATCGGGCACGACCGGAAGTCCCTACTCTCGATCCTAGCGGCCTAGGTCATACCTTCAGTTGGACCAATCAGAAAAATTTTCGCTCTTATCCACTAGACAATACCTTCCATGGCGACCTGATCGGGAGTTCTGGTGATATGGGAAAACTTGCTCTCTTCTAGCATCTGAACAATACACTAAAAGCGAATTCGTGATCCGCGTGCGATTATTCAGGAATACACACGAATATGCAAATGGCAACAGGCTTATAAAATCGAATTTTTGTAAGAGAAGTTACACGCTTGCACACGGGACAAACACGTTAACATACAAACGCTCGAGCCCTTAGTGATCATCCACGCCCGCGATCTCGCAAACAGGTTAACACCAGGGTGACTAAGTGAACATTTTAGCACTTATAAATTTGCAAACGCCCGTGTTTGCGCGGTCCTTGCCTTCAGTTGGACTAATCTGAAAAAGATCAGAAACTAAATCAGTAAAAAGGCCGGGAACTCTAGTGATATGGGAGAACTCATTTTCTTCTAGCATCTGAATCGTATACTGAAAATTAAGTATCAAATTCACGGTCCGCACACGATCATCCCAGAACACACGCGAATATGGGAGTAGACACACTATTATAAAATCAAATTTATACTCGTGGCATTAAACGCTAGCACACGCAACATACAAACGTCCACGCGATCGAGCACGTTAACTTTCAAACGCCCGACCCCGTCGCGATGATACACAATGACGAACATGCAATCGTGATCATTGCACGCGCAACTAGGGCCAAGATTTCACAAACCCAAAAACGATCCAATGATTTAGTGAACGTTATAGCACTTATAATCCCATTAACGCGGTCCCAACACGCACAAATAAACGCTCGTTCGCACGCGATCATAAAATCCCTACGCTTGCACACCTGAACAGTACACTCGATATCACAATCAGAATCACGGCCCGCCGCAATTGGCCCTAAAGCAGTCGGTGACATTTTCCGTCTCGTCTGCAATTGTAGTGAGTGATTCTGACGGTTAGCCTTTCCGAGAACCCAGCTTAACAGATTCTCGAAAGAGAAAATTCAGAGGCATTGTCAACAGTCCGACTATACAACGTGAACTTACATACTGATGATGATGTTGTTTTCGTGATGGTGAATCAGTTTACAAAATTAACAAATTACAGAACACTCTGGATATTTCCCCAGGAACTATTACACGAAGCTCAGAATATTATTTATTAATCCATTCATGCCTCGTGAACTAATTCCTGATTCATAATATATTAGTAAAAAAATAGTTCACAAAATCATGAAATACGTTTCCACTTTCATGTTTTAGCTCATAAAATGTCTAATTTTGTGCACGTTCCTGATATTTTTACGTAAACAATTTTATAGAACTCGGAATATTTTTCATGGTTTCGTGAACTGGTTCATGATTCATAGTATGGTAATCACGGCTTCGTTTTCGTAAAATCATATAGTATTATTCATGGATACGCAACTGATTTATGTTTCCTAGTATAATAGTCATCATTTGTGTTAGTGAAATAATTTACAAAATCATTTAATTTATTATTCATGTATTAGTAAGGGACTATGCATAAATTACGTAACGCAAACATTGCCCCAAACAGACTCCCCCCTCAAGTAACAAATTTTTCTATGCCTCAAAAAAAAATTCCTCAGTAAAAACATGTTATTTAACGTTCTAGTTTACTCCTCTCCGCATATGTCACAACATGTCACAATTTGTCATTACCCTCCCTAAAAGCGTTATGTAATTTATGAATGCTCCCTAAACTGGTTTATGATTAGTAGTATATTATTGACTACGTACTCGTGAAATAGTACAGAATTTATAAAATATTCTTCAAGTGTTCGTTAACTAGTTCATGATTCCTAATGTAATAGTCATGAGTCACCATTCTAGTTTTCGAGGAAAGTTCAAAAATTATAAACTATTACTCAAGGATTCGTGCACTGGTTCTTGATTCATAGTACATTATTCACGATCTATCTTGCGTGCATGTGAGTACATTTTGAGCGGTATAAAGCAAGCACCACAAAAATATGTGACATGACCGACTTTGTACAACGGACGAACCGCGCTTAGTTTTATGCTAATCACTAAAATAAAAACAAGCTTGGTGGTAAGAACAACGAAAAGAAACCAAGTTACCAATTCCACACACCAATGTTTCAAAACTAGATAATGGTAGAAGACACAAAAAAATGAAGACACCAATATTTTTGCCGCCTCATACATCAATAATCAAGCTATAATATTAGTAGGCACATAATGAATTATGGTTCTTATGGCAATTAAAAATTTAGTGCATGTGCTACTCACATTGACATGTTACTGAGTGCAAGTAATCAATGCGATAAAATAATTAATATAATAAACAGGATTTAATTGACTGAAAGCAAGCCAATAAAACATTTATTTTTCGTACTGGTATGACAGCGACAAATTAGTAGCTGGTTTTCGATCCTTCCTGCAAATTGTCAATTCTCAATTATCATACATGATTCAACGCTCTTATTCCACTCAGACAAGCTCATGCGTATTCCCCACGAACATACAATGTCCTATGGATTAATTCCTTAGTTGGTCCAATAAACACTAAACAATCAAAGATGCTCAGTTGGAAAAAAAATTGGCACCACGTCTTGCAATGTCAACCAATCAACGAGCACTTCAAGTTATATGCTACTAAAGATGTACAATTTTGAAAATAATAAAATTAATAGTGCTGCATATTAGCAATAAGATCGGATTCTATATTCCACGACCTGTTTTTTTGTTGTTGTTCCACGAAGCAATTGATTCTGCTAGGATAACAACCCTGAATATGATCATTCTAACCTGGTGGATTTACAGACTGTAAACTTCTGCCATCTTCAGTTCCCTTTACACTTTCAATAATTGTTCCGCTTCCCGATTGGCTGTCCCTACGGGCCATTTCGACTAATCAGTAGCAGCACGGTGTGCCCGACCAGGGCCACTTTCTGCTTCACATGGTTACCTATTTTCATTCGCGTTAGTAGCAACAACGATATTTTAAGAACTTTTCTACGCACGTGTAGAATTAATAGCGAAATTTTGTTTCTGATCTAAGCAAGATGAGAAGGTAGACTGAAAGTTTTATATTTATTCGCTATTCTAACTAGAATTACTCTACTCTAGATTTAATTAGTTTTGGACACAAAATACAGTCCGCAACTTCGAAAGTGTTTCATTTACAGTGCATACACCTATAAATAGGGGAAAGAGGGTAACAGTGGAACTATGAAAACAATACGTTTTTCCACTGTTACCCTCTTTCCCCTACATATCCAAAGTCCAATTATGAAAACAACAGACCTAGAAAAACGCTGTTCAAGATTTACTTTTTTACTAAGTCTTATGGATGGGACAACCTAGTTTTGATATTTTTCGCTATATTTTTTTTTAAGCGAAGCTGGTATTTTTAATTGTGCATTGCAAATTAAAAACAAAAAGGAGCTAAAATATATCAAAAGTCACGATATAATGCATCAGTTGATTTGTTTTAAACATAAATATGATGGGACTGGTATACTTTTATGAGCAATATATTACAACACTCAACAATATTTAACTTATCAAAAAGAACTTTTCACAAGAAAATAACACGATTTTATGGAGCTTACAGAACTGTTATATTAATTTATTCTTATTTCTGATGATGCTTTAATGGCACAATAAATCACACTTGTCACAGTGCCAGGGGTTGTAGTTATTTCATTTTATAATAACTTGTCAGCCCAAATTTTTCGCCATAAAAATGCACAAAACTGTGGGTAAAACAAACCAGCTAAACCACGCAAACTTGGTCGAAAAATTATTCATGGTACTTTTCACTTCTGATTCTTCCAGCAGCCGTTTTGTTTGGTAAACCAATTTTAAACCTTTGTTCGCTTGCTAAGCCGTGTCAGCAGTTCTCACATTCCTTATGCGATCGCGATGAGTTGGGCGGTTCTCAAAAAATTGACAATTGTATGTTAAATATCAAAACTGAGGTTTTTAGCTCATCCCACAGTGAGCTTCGATAGAGAAAAAAATTGGAACCATGGCAACTTTTTCACCCGTCTATTCTTCACCATCTTCTGCAAGTGTTGCGTTGCGCATTTCATTTCGACGTCTCTTACCAATAATAATTAAAACATCACCGCACGGATCCACCCACCACCACCCAAATCAAAATTCGTACCGTACGTGTATGCGGCAGACGAACACACCGTGCGATGGGCTGCATGTGGCGTATGATTGCATCTCGAAAACGACGATCGCCCGTGTAATTGAGCTTCCAATCACGTCCAATTTCTGGTTTTCGCAGCAATCTTTCTTTTGACTGATTTTGACGGGTGCGCTGACGCGTCGAGCTGGCCGCAATAGCTCTAGTCCTCTTCTGCACCTCTGATCGCCAGGGGGGGGGGGGAGTTGGGTCGGTAGCAGCGCCCGTGAAGCTAGCGCAAGTGGTCCTACCTGTATGCGTATTTGCGAATGAATCAATATGGATGAAGAGCAACCGATCGGTTGCAAACGACCGTAAGACACTGGCCACGAGTGGGTACTTTTTCGTGATCTGGGCGTTTCTTTAACTTTCATCCATGGGAAAACTGTTGCTTTCATTCGGCGTTGACAGATTAACCTACTTGAAAGTATTGGCTTTTCCCCTGCTATAAGCAATTATTGGAACGATTGCGGATGTTTCTCGTACACCTTCGGGTTTTCAAAATAAAATAGATACATTCAAGGTGGACTTTGTAGATGAAGCGAATAGAGTACGAAACCTATTTGCTCTTGCAGGATCCCCAAAGATGGTAGTTCACAAATTACAAACACTCCTAGGTGGATCACTTATATCTACTCGTCTCCTTGTTTGCCGTGGTAAACTGACAGCAAATGACCAGTTTTGGGTTTTGATTTTATGTGAATCACCTTTCAAATAAGTGATGTGATTGTGGTCTAAAAGTTGCCAAAAGTTTCCATCACAAATAGTTGTCTTCGAATTTTCTTTATATTTCGTTATAGTATTATGGGTTGGTTGCTAGGGATGTGGTGGGAATTTGAATTGTAGTGCTAATTTTCAACCGGTTCAATGACCAGCTACTTGTTGAGCTTGCTGCATCAGTTAGCAAGGTTTTGAATGCAAACAGTTTTTATTTCTGTTTTTTCTCAATTTCCCTCACTACGCTTCTCATACAGCGCTGCGTTGTTGATAGTATCTCGAGATTTGAGCAATTGAGATAAAAATGAAATGATGAACCTGAAATGTTTGTTTAGGTACGACTGTAAAGTAGACACCAATTGCGTTGCGTTGCGCTGCGTAAAGTAGACACCAATTGAATGATTAAGTGTTTTGTAATTGCATGTTCATCATAGGAAAAGTGCGTGATTTAGAAGTGAAGATAAGCTGTCTAATGTGTCACATTAGTTCTTTTGGCAGATATCCAAGGTCGTGCTCATCTTTCAATCGATGGTGACGACTAATAATTAATGTATCTCTGAGATTTTATCGAGTGTTTCACCCAACCGACAGCACTTTCTCAACTTTTGCTAAAGTCATAATCTTGTCTTCAGGGCCGTAGATTGGTCTTCTGACGACCTTGTCGGAGTCCCAGTTTTGCGCCTTCTAATTTAGCTTTCTTTATCAGTTCAACTATCGAATAATTATTCTGTGTGTGTGTGCTTTAAAATCACAAACCTATCCAGAATTATCTTATAACTTGTCGATCCTCATTTATTTTATTGATCAGATCAAGATTCTCAAGCCCCCCGCCCCTCCCCTGAGCTGTTAATCTTTCAACCGTACTCCATGGGCCTGTATATATTTCATACCAATTATAAGCATATCAATCCTCTAACGAAGAAGTTAGTTAAATTTTATAATGAGTACAATAAAAAGTTATAACAAAAATTTGTTGATCTTGTCGTGGGAATATACAAGCATTATCAACTAAAAATAGGGAATTTTTGTTCTTAGGGTTTAGAAATCGTGCCACGCAAAAATTGTCCAGAATTGACTTTGTTTCTTCTAAAAACCACATTACGCCACAATCTGCCGTTTTGCGCCTCCTCCATTTGTAACAAATTCTCACTACTTTCATACCATCTTCTCAACCAAAAGCGTGCCATAATTTATGAATAATCCCTTATCTTTGTTGAAGATTGTTTGGATCGAGACGGGTGCAACTTAATGCCAAAATGGTATTCATCAGTCATAAATCAGAACAGTGACAATTGATTTTAGGTGCTGCACGACTCGTCCTTCTCTTTAAGTAACATGAAATGCAGATTCGTGGCATGGAAGCCACCTGTAGCAGCTAGATATGAGAAATCTGGTTCTGATATCGTTCAATAAACTAGACGGGGCATATAGATTTATTCGTTGAACAACTTGAAGCACGAAGTTGTATATGGAAGTGATAATGTAAATGTATTGAAGACATTGAAGTACGAATACAAAATCTATCAACGCGTACTAATCTAGGAAAATCATGTAGCAATACGGAGAAGCGGTTTCCGTTACAAACGAGTCGTAGGGGAATTGTCCTCCGGGTATTGACTAAGAAGTTCCTGTGGATCACCCCATTCCATTCTCCATAACCCTCATAGTGATTGAATTCCAAACAAAACTGATACAATCGACAAGAGCGCTGGGTGCCGTGCAGCAACTTTGCCAAAGACACCATAACACTCAAACGAAAACTAAGGACAGAACGCTCGAAAGCTAAAGTACCCACTCTTGGTTGCAGTACCTGATTACTAAAATGTTTGTAAAATGACTTTTTTGTTGTGATTACGGGTCCTCTTATAATTTTCGAAAAAAGGAGGTATAGTTTTCGAACGTTAGTTACTTCCATTGTACTGAACGGAATTACACAATGTTGACAGTAATCTGTCGAAAAAATGTGCACCATTGTTGTATTAAATTTCGAAACATGTATATCTTTCATAAACAACAACGTATGTACTGATTTTCATAAAATCTTTTCAAAATAACGCGGAAAACCGAAATTATCCAGTCTATTTCCGGCGGAGCCTTCAATATGGGACACCTATGTCTCGATTATTGGGAAATCTGCTTGTATTTTGTGCCTCATTCATCGTTCGATAGTCGAATGAGAAGCATGTTGATGCGCGGTCAGAGGATGTGGTAAGGTGATTTTTTACTGCTCATGATTGATTACAGTATTGTATGGCTTGCGAGCAATGATTGTCAATCCTTCATTTTAATTAATTGTTGCGATATGAAAGATAGCCTTTTTTGGATCTTGATTTTTTTTTCAACAGATAACTTTTTTCACCAAATTTATTGTATATATCGAATACATTATATTAATTGCATTCCTTTTAATTCATTTTATCCACGATGTATTCTATTTTCATTGCATTTAAAATAAACGTTTCTTTTATAAGTTCACTATATACACTATTTTCATTATAATTATTCTATTTTACGCTTTATAATAAACGTAATTATATAAACATGTCATACATTATAAGAAATTAGCCAACTTTATATCATTTCAAAGGGAATCAGAACATGTTATGATCGGAAGATTGGATGATGTAGTATATTCCCAACCTAGTCCCTCCTGAATTTCTTAAATAAGTGACACGCCTTTCTAACAAACCCGCAGGCGGGTAACAGCTACTTTTCGCAAACTTTTATTGTGTGGCCGGATGTTATTAATGGATTCTTTGTTCCCGCGGAATGCGTGTGGATGCCTTTGTTTACTAGTCCCCAACCCTATTTTGGGCCTTTGATACAAATATGAGTATGTACAAATGCAGACTATTGTGAGCCACTGATAATAACTTGAACTGATTGATTGTACCTTCCTACTACATACAATCAGAAGCTACTACAACAAAGTACCATTTGTACTTGTTGTGTTTGAGTGCGTTTGTCTTAACTAACCTATTTCCCATCAGCCGATAGTTACTTACAGAAAAATGGAATTTCCATGTATTAATTCTTATACCTGCCAATAACTTGGTTCACGAATTGAGGTAAATGTAAGCTCAATTGACTTTCCGATAACACATTTTGTATACAGCAAGTCGTGTTCCGTTCCGAGGCAATCAACCCCGCCTCAATATATCACTCACTGGTGGATTTGTGGAGGTCTACCCGACCAGGAGAAAATAGCTGGTCAATAACTCGAGCATACTATTTGCTGGTATCATACCAATACCTGGTAGTAATTGATTATTAATACCTCATTGAGGTATTAAGCAGGTATTGAAGAAACATTTTACAATACCTGCTTGATACCTCAATGAGGTATAATTCCTTTTTTTATTATTATTTATGTATTCCAGTGATTTTTACAAATACCAAATCAATATCTTATTGAATACCTCCATACAGTGAATTTTGTTATTGGAAGGTTCAAAAGGTTTTGTTATTTTTCAGGTATTATAATAACTCGTAATAATGGAACTAGTTATTCGTAGTACATGTCTCAGTTATTATTTCAGATATTTTACCTCTTATGCAATGCTCCTCAATATTAGAGGTGTGCGCCGCGCCGCCGATTTCAGGTAAAGGTCGGCGGCACGCCGGCGTCACGCCGATGTGCTTACTAATTTTACATGCAATCGTAGGCGCGGCGCGGCGGCGGCGTGGCGCACACCTCCACCCAATACCTTATTGTGGGGTTCAAGTATTGGGTACAGTATACCTGAATTTGGTATTCTGAAGTTATTTTGTTCTGCTCGGTCAGAGTCGCTTCGAAACTCAGGGAGTAAAGTAAATAATGATTCCCCACCGAAAAAGAAGTTCACAGGTATCTCTCCTAGCAGTCCACCCAAGAAAAATATATATGAAAGACCATATAATGAAAGGCCCGATTTCGATTGACCCCCCCCCCCTCCGATTTTATCTATCGCCGTTTTTGTTAACTTTTTGACCCGTCAGCCTCATATGAAAATCCGTTTGGTGGGCTCTAGCAAACGAACCAAATCAAATTCGAGTAAATCGTTTCTTGAGCATACAGGCGTGGGCGTAACGTAGTTGGTAAATCGATTACCTTGTACGCTGCGCACCTGGGTCCGAGTCCCGCCCCGCACATAGAGTTAAAAAAAATTCCTAAGAGATTTTTCTAACCCGAATAGGCGAGTGACCTTAAAGTTAAAACCTCTATAATCGAAAAAAATACCTAGGGACTAGATACGAATATTTTAACAGCTTCGGTTTATTAAAAGGAAAGAAAAAAATATATCCCGATTTTGTGAATTGCAAAATTCACCAAGCGGCTGATAAAAACGGTTCTTCACTATTTATGCGACATAACGGACAAACTCCTTATTCTACTAAACAATCGCGGCTGTCCGCCATTTTTAGCCGAAGCGGTAATTATGTGACGAACAAGAACACAGTCGCCCTTCTCCACTCGCACAGAGCAGAAGCAAAATTGCTCCGCTATAGGTATCAATGAAGCAAGCAAAAGCAAGCCCCACTTCGGACTAACTGGGTTGCTATTGACTTTTTAAAATGTCCCGTAAGACACGCTATTCGGGAAGTGGAAAAATTATTAAAAGTGCAGATGGAATTCAATCTGGCAGAAGCTAACACCCTTCAACTGCATCATATTTCACATCAAGTGCCAATTATGTTCAAAGGCATTATTCAAGCGAAGTTGTTCGTTCCGCGAAACAATATGCAGCACACCGCTGAGTGCGGTAATGTTAAAATAAGCATCCCCATATATATTGACAATGACTATTGAAGTTCGCTTATATGACAGATCCCCGCGCACCCCTGACATCGTGATTAAAAAATACACGTCAAGATACAGAGAAGTGTATTCCGTCACAACTGATACTTGGAGGAACTTCTTTCCGGGTGTTTCAAATGGTGTTCGTGTGGTGAGAATGCGTCCGATCAAATCAATCCCTTCATATGTGACAATTATATGCAGGTCAACCGAAAATGAGACTTTTAATCAGAGAACGCTGGTCACGCACCTAGGACAGATTCCTACGTGCCAATTCTATCATAAAACACTACACCACGGAAAACCTAGTACAGAAGTAGCTAAGGAAAGTCCGCCTACTACAATCAAAAACAGTACGCAATCACCTTCTGCTAAACCACAAACGACTGCAAACCCAATATCTACGGATCTGACAAGAACAAATACTCGCTTAACGACGATCATGTCCAATGTCTCGAAGCCAACCAGCAGTACCACTATCAATGAAGCAAACGTCGAAGAGGGCAGATTCACAATAGCGACCAACAAGAACAAGGACCTAACAAGAACAATCGACTGTGAAAATCAAGAAAGCAGTACCGATGACGAAATAAATGCGAACGATAATGTGAGAAAAGGCAGACTGATTGGCCCACAGTGCAGTCCACCGAACATCGAAGCTTCACCACCAAAAAAGAAGATCTCATCAAGTCAATATGACCCAACGACGATATTAAGATGTAATTTTTCCTTCATTTTATTACCCTTTTTTCATTTTGTAAAACCATGAGATCCACGGCTCAGTTATACTAACGCGTTGAGTCGTGTCAAATAAAAAAAAGAACACGTCAGACAATCATAAATAACCCTTTTCGACACACCCAAAACGAATCTTTGAGAGCGGAAATGCCTCTGTTTTTTCCCTCTCGAACTGTGAGCTCCCAAACGATGCATTAGTGTTCAACCAACCTCATACTTGTGCAGTACAATATCGTACCCCATAGCTACACGCTGTTGGCTCATGCAGTGCAGAGATAACTTGAATAACACATACGATCGTCTCCATGCTGTCCCATTTGTGATCGCTGTTGCAATGATGAGAAGTTTATATAACTCATTTGAATAACTGCTCATTATGTGTCGTTATGTCCTAAGGTGTAAAATAGGCGTTTTAGCGAGTAGATGTTTGTCGGTTCCAGTCCTGATACTACCCGTTAATCGTTTTTTCTAGTAAGGCTTAGCTCCCGACACATACATACAAAAGAAATATTAATAACAGCGGGGAAATGGTACAAAGCAAAATGCGTCAATGACGATGCTGAAATACCGACGCGGCGGCGGGGAAGCAAATGATATCATCTCACTCATCATTAGTGTGAAGCTTATATATGACATTTTACTACTGCACCAGTGTGTCATCATGGTACGGGTAGGATTGCTTTTGGGAATGGGATTGTGAGCCCAAAAACAGAAAATCTGAGCGCGCCGTTTTGGGTGCACCATTTCGGCATTACCGAACCGTGACGCGGGTGATATCGTGAACACTGTCGATAGGTAGTTGACAGCAGCTTGAAGCAACATCTGATGTTGCTTCAAAACGAATCTGGATCCGCCATCCAGTCTAGCACAAGTTAACCCTTGTGAAGGCAAGCTAAAATCCTAACATTAAAGGGCAAGCCGGGCCTCTCAGGCCCGTCTAAATTCAAGCTCCTTTTTGCCGTTCTCATTTCGAATTTTCGACTTTTTAACCGAGACCCGCAGGGCCAAATCTCTTATACCATTCGACTCAGTTCGTCGAGATCGTAAAATATATGTATGTGTGTGTATGTGTGTATGTATGTATGGATGTATGTATGTGGCAAACAATCTCACCGATTGTTTGCCACTTACATAACCCGTGGTATTCCTAGTAAATATTGCATGCGCACCGGGCCTGCCAGGCCCGGCTTGCGTTTTTGCAAAAAAAAAATCAAACATAGCTGCGCATCACTCCATAGATGAAAATTTCACAATTCTTTATTTTTGTTAATGATTTCAAAGCTACTTATCAAAATTTCTATGCCCAAGCTTATACTGCATACACATTTTTTTGTAACTAAAAAATTGTAACGTGCCGGGCCTCTGAGACCCGGTTGCTTTTTTGAGGGTTAATTCACTGTCGTCCTTCGTATGGTGAAAGTTGACCAAAAAACAAGCGAAAATTAATAAAAACCTTATTCTGCTTCAAGAGGTAGCGGTTCATATTCTTCTTTGAAAATATGTATTTTGCTGCTTCAAACAACTTTGCAGATAACCATACAAATTTAATAAATCTACATAAAAAGGTATTAGAAAAACGCATTTTTAGGGTTATATCACAAATAACGTTACATGTATCGTTACTATTTAGAGCTAGTTCTTGATTGTGTTTCCTACAACTTTGCTGAAGACAGCAAGTTCAACTTTTAGGTGATAAACTCTAATCTATATTGTTAAGAAAACGCCTTTTCAACTTATTTAATTTTGATTGTGGAAACGGCGTTCTGAAACACTGTGTAGTGGACTCGTTTGATTAGGCAGCTTCTGTGCTATTCTTTCTGTAGTGTGTTACTTTTTAACTTTTAACTAAATTGCTTATGAAATTTGCATTTCAACTTCGTGTCATCCGAATCCAATACTAACTTAGTGCCAGGACTAAGCTAGCACTAGATTGACGTTGGTTGCTGCAAAAAAATGGAGACCCTACATGTAGTCCTGAGCAGACTCCTAGTGAAATCCTGGCATTAAATTGGTGTCGGTTTCCGATGAGACGAAGCCATAAGGTAAATGCAGTAACTAACTTAGCTATAAGTTTTGTGACCCTCACCTTTTTTTGGTTTTAACCATATATTTTTCTTGATGGAGAAAAACACCTTGAACTAATTTGATCACGTAGCGTTTTCTATGCGCGCGGATCCCTTGAACCTGGGTAACGCATTCTCATCGCACGAACTCCTGTTGTTCTTTAACTTTTACTGGTTTTCGATACAAACGTACCTCGCAGTAGTCATCGGAATATCGGTTCTTTGTTATTGATTTCACTTATGCTATGTCGGCCGGATGCTTTGTATTGCGATTGTTACGGGTAGAGATACGTACGTTGCGTACTTATTTTTTGACATCTTCAAAATTGTTTAATATTGCGATTGAAATTGAAAATCATGGTGAGCTCTCATGTGGAGCTTGCTTAATTCTTAATTCTGATTCCTGCTTAATTCTTGCTCACAAGTTTGTTTTTTCCCAGCGGGACTGATTCAAAGTATTAATTCATATACTGCATCGATTGGTTTCACAGTATTCATACGTATGTATGTTTGTAATATCCCGAGCAAATACTCATGGGTTTAAACACCACATAGCTCCTTGAAAAGACCTTAAATATGGTCCGTGACAAAATTCACAACCATCAAGATACCATAAAATGGTCTCAATAACCCATAAATACACTAACATGTGGTATTTTATATGGGATCTACCGGACCATGGTGATGGTATTTTCATAGTTTGAACCCATTTTAAACACCCATGTCAAACCCCATGACCATGGGGGTATTATGGGCTTTTCGTTTGCTCGGGATCCGCACTCTACCGCCATGTCCGAATGAGATATCAGAAGACCTTTATCATCCATCACTGGCAAAATTCTCCACCTCTAAAATCTCTACCTGCATACCTTCAATGAATTCGTTGCGAAAATTCAAATATGATGTGTCATTGTTCCGATTGATAATTTAGTTAGCATAATTTATCTTATTTCGCCAATTGTAGAGATAAACGCACCTTAGGTTCCACAGCTATATTATACCAGAATACTCGGTTAAAGCTCATCTCAAACTTAATTGCCTGCCCTGACCATACAAGAAAATTATGAACAAACCGGATTGACACTAAACGACTCGGTAAGCTTCGCCTAGAGTCTATCATCAAGGCCACGTGTCCATTTTAGGTGTCATCGGCTCAGCATCTACGATGTAATATTGAAGTGGCAATCAATCTCACGATTGTATTTTGAAAATTTATCTCAGTGAATCTGTTTTGCATATTGATAAGATTAGTGAGCAAATTTCTTTAGAAATATGCGTACTGGTCCTCCGGCAGTTGAGTAATTTTCCATTGAAATTAAAAAAACTATTTAAAAAAACTATTTAAAAAATTGTTCCTGGGAAAAATCAATGGAGCAAATAAGCAAGCACAACAATGTTCAGTTAACACACCGACACTCGCACAGTTAGAGAGTAGTATATCAGCATTCGACTATCCGCCGATCTAGCGTCTGGAGTCAATGCTTATAATAAAGTATCAGACTCATTACCACCGCAGTTGGACACGATCCGGTTTTTATGTTCCAACCTAGCCACCCCAGCTCTTCTTATTATTTCTATTAATTGCCTATAGAAACACGCAGCTCGTTTTAACCCTTTATAGGCCCTACTATCAGCAGCAACGGATTAAGGTTTTGCTTAGAACCTCAATGTTATAAATACCGTAGCTTCTCAAATAAACAGACCGAATAAAAAAATCTCAATGTTACCAAAAGGGGGCTCGATAAACAATTAGAATTATTTAAATGATATTTAGACCGGCACAAAAAATCACCTTTTAAAATGGTCTTCACAAGCAAAATTGTAGTTCCATTTGTAGTTTTAGGTTCGGATGAGTTTTCAAGTTTTTGTTTATAAATATATGCAAAGTTGTTAAAATCGTTGACATTGCTGTAAGTGGCAAATTAATCCGAGATACTTAAGATGTATTATGACGAAAATTAACTTTACACCTTTTTGTTGTGCACGCTTAGAATAGGAAGCTTTAGAAATCGTTGTTGAACTTCGAATTAAAAAAAAACTGTCGGGCAAACTTATTCAATTTTTAATTAGATTTTGTCAAAATAAATGTTGCAGCAACCCTTACATGTTTAATCGCCAACATCTTCAGATTTTCTGAAACCTGTACCAAAATCACAGGATATATTCGAATTTTACTGCCTAACAATGGATGCTAGAGAGATAATCAATAATCGATGGAAGTGCGAGGAAGGTTGTCGCGGGCTCGGAAAAAACGAAACAACCAGAAGAAAATAACAAGCGAAGGATGGATGGATGTTGATCTGCAACCCATCTGAAGAAAAACCACATTCGGATCACTCTCGTAGCACATGGGGGCTAATATCATTTGATCCGAGATATGTTTACGGGGAGAGTCTGGCCGATGCGGTGTCTGTAGAAGTAATGCAAACATGTAATCAAAACTATCAGTGGCCAATACGATACAAGCACTACTAGAGTGTTGCAGAGAAACATACACACCAATAAATATGCGTGTACGTGTGCGGAGCAATAGCATCAAAGCTGAACTTGCTGGTATGGAATGGAATTGTGAATAATTAAGTAATAGTAACACCTCCACTCTGGGAGCAGTCAACATTTGAGCCATATAGGACTGCTTGTGTTTACGGATCTGGTTGGGACTCTTGATAATAACAGTAGTTAAGAAATTTTTTTCTAAACATGCATAGTACGAGTTGAAGCACCCTTAATAGTTCTTAAACATGAAGAACGTGTTCAGAGGTTCTGTTTAACGAACATACTATTAATTTATAAACAAATATTTATACCGGCAATACTATATGCAGTGCCAATTTAGGTAAGTTGTTGGAAGAAAACGCTTCAAAGAATTCAGAACAAAATTCTAAAAATGATTTTGAAGCGCTCTCCCTGGTTTAGCACAAACGAATTGCATAGACTCGCAAACATAGAAACATTAGAAATTATGACGAATAGTATTATAAGCAATTCCCGGCAAATTCCACCAATTGCAAAGATTAGCTCTCTTTATAGTTTAAAAGTTAGTTTATAAGATAAATTCAGCTCCTTATTCACATGACAAGTAGGTTTAAAACTTTCTACTGCAAAAATTACTTAACCGTGAAGGCATATTATATTTTAATAGTAATTAACCGAATCATTTAAACAATAGGGATGAAAAGTCAACACTTGTGGCTGAACACCCAACATCTCGAATTAGAAAGGAAAGCAAACAGAACAATATATTCAATTAGAAAATAAAATATAATAAAAAAGAGCGTGTTCTATGCTATATTTCTCCTAAGTGAAGAAAAAATTTGTAAAAACTATTTTTTCTCCATTAAAGAGAAAGATGTTTAAAACCATCTTTGTGCGTTAAAAGCACAAAATCTATAAATTAATTATGGAATTTGCGTTTCGACTTCGTCTCATCAGAATCCGACACTAACTTGCACACCTAGAAAAATCGTGTAAATTTACGTCTCCTGACCCTGACATATACGAGCATCAAAAATAACTTAGGTTTACGTTTGATTTTAATTTTACATGACGTTGAATTTCGTAAACCACGTAATTTTACTTTACATATAGCGTTTGTTCTGAATGTTGATAAGTGTAATTTCAGGTGAATGCGCATGTAACGCATATGTTTCATGTAAAATTAAACGGAACACGGTTATGTTTCCTCATCTCGTGAATTACGGTTTGTTAAATTGTGTCATGGTTAAAATTACGTCGACGATAAAATTTATATTTTTGGTGTGCAGTGACAGGATTAAGTTAGTTTTGAGCAAAAGGGCGTGCTCCCAAACTTTCAAAGAAAACGCAAACGAAAAAAATTAATTTTTTTTAAATTTTGAGTTATCGCGAGTATCTAAAAAAGATATCTCGTCACTATCAGTAAAAAAGTGTATAAAGTAGAAAGGGTTGTTCCGACCAAACGATTGTAATCAATTGCTTCGTGTTAGTAATACACGTGCATGGTGTCAGGCAAAGCTTATACATGTCATTGCGATTATCATCGTTGTCACAATAGTTGTAGCGTCACTCGTTAAAAAACGCAACGGAATATGCAAACAATCATAGGCTTATAGAAACGCATTAGTATACGCGAAATTACAAACGTGCTAGCATACGTGACAGACAAACGTCCATAAAAGAACACATGGAATAACTTACAAACGCTTCAGCGTTTCGCGATAATACAAACCCAGTCGCAAACACTCCCACGTAATCATAAAAAGATCTCAGCAATTTTTTCAACGTGTTAGCACTTATTTATAAACGCGATCTCAGGCGCCAACATACAAACGCCTGTTCTCGCGCGATCATGAATAGTACTCGCCTGGGAGCTCCCACTCTAAAATACGAGATTTATATATACTAGACAACAAGTCTCAAGGCATCTTAGTTGGAGAGTCCAGTGAGATGGGGAACTCGTTTTCTTCCTTCATTAGAACCGTATACTCAAAATTGACCATTAAATATTTTAAACACACCGTTATACATACAAACGAATTCAAACACGCTAATTTATATACCAAGCGATCGAACACATTAACATACAGACATTTGTGCCCTTCGCAATAGTTCAAATTTGGTCGCGCAATTCGTGCATTCGACTCGATTTATTCGGGAAGATCGGATTGAATAAATTACCAAGCATGTAAAAATTCTAACAGAATGCAATTGTCGTTAATGGTAAATAAGTATCATTTGCTGGCATATAGATGATTTCAAGTAGTTTGATTGCATGTGTTCTTTTATGCTATTTCTGGTACTCATGTGTACCACAAATAAAATCGATCAATGTTTATTTAATTTATTTCCTTTTTTTTCTTTATTCGGCATGTTATATTCCAAATGCTGTAGTCCTTTGCGATCATCCACGCAGCCTATATCCGCGATCTTGCAAACATGATAACATCCTGATAATAAGGTGAACGTCTCAGCACTTATAAAGTTTCGAATGAGGTCTCAAGCGTGTATCTACAAACTCTCGCGCTCACACGATCATAAATTGGCCACTTCCAAAAGTCTCTATTCTCGGTACCAGTAGTCTAGGTCCATGCTTTCAATTAGACCAGTTACAAAAAAAGAAATCTCTCATATCCATGTTCCACGGCGCACAGTGATCACCTTCCATACAAAAGTCGGACAAAATCTCAAAACTGGCCCGAATTTGGTGAAAACTTCACATTTAGGTAATTTTGTGACGCTGAATTCATATTTGATGTTTATT
This sequence comes from Topomyia yanbarensis, assembly GCF_030247195.1. NCBI lineage: Eukaryota > Metazoa > Arthropoda > Insecta > Diptera > Culicidae > Topomyia > Topomyia yanbarensis. The sequence continues at coordinate 387,239,931 of NC_080672.1, forward strand.
TTTTGTTTTTTATTACTTCAAAATTTTGGCACATAGGGTGGTTCGAAAATTCAACATTTACTAATATAAAGTGGTATAGTCCACTTCATTTTCAAAAAATTTGGTATGGTGAATTTTTTAGCAGAATACACATTTTTTCAATTGTTGATAATGATAAGTCACATATATAAATTATATTACGAATCCTGGGTAATCAAAGGCTACCATGCGTATCCTTCAGACATATCATGAAAAATCACCTTTTTTCATACCTCGGGGCAGAAAGGGGCAACACAAGATATTCATTTTCGGAAAGTACACTAATTTTCAAGTATCAGGAACAACAAGCGATCTTTCCAAACTGTTTCAAAAAAAAAAGTACAGCCACTTTGATCATTATAATTTTAATTTATTGCGCGATTTATTATTTGTTCTCCATGTCTGAGCGGGAAGAAAGGCTTGTATCGACTAGATCGAATAGCAACTATAAGTCCAGCGAATAACCTTTCAAATGAAACCAGTTCGACCCTAATCGGAAGCTTAACTAGAAAGATATACTCATTTGAATAACTTAGGTTTGGAAACAGTTTTTCTCAGAATTCATCTTCTATTTCAGCTTTGAAGTTCTGTAAAAAATCTAACTTTCGTCCTCAGGACTTAATATTTTGAGAAGACTCCATTCAAATGTTAGAAAACAGAGAAAAATGTTAAATCACGAAAAATCTAAAATAAAATTTTGAGGTTTTGTCCGACTAGGCGACACTGTGCGGCGACCAAGGTTTTCATATTCACAGATTTTTCTGTAAATTCACAACTTTTTTCACAATTTTAGATCACAGATTCTTTGTTACAGATGACAGATTTTTGACATTTTAGTAATTTCATAAATTTTCAAATTTTTAAAAATATTGTGATTTTTTACAGATTTTTTGGAAATTTTCACTGATTTTCATAGATTTTTTTTACTGTTTTAGACATCAAAGATGCTAAAGATTTTTTTAACCGAAGCACAGATTGCAATGTGGCATACCTGATGGCGACATGACTGGGAACTGTAGTGATATTTGGTATTTCACTCCCTGTCAGAATGTGAAACGTACGCCGAAAACTAAATATCAGAATGACGGTCCGCATGACCTCCCAAGAACACACTTGAATGTGTGAATGGCCACACGGTTACAAAGTCGAATTTATGCAAGCGAAGTCACATACACGCTAGCACACGTGACAAACACGTCAACATATGAACGCTTAAGCCCTTCGCGATCATCCACGCACACCAATGCCCGCGTTCGCGCAAGCTTGATAACACCCTAGCAATAAGGTGAACGTTTTAGCACTTTTGAAATTTAAAACGTTAACCTACAAACATCCGTGTTCGCGCGATTATGAACGTCCGGAAATCATTACCCTTCGTCCTGCCAACTTAGCCTCATACATTCAGTTGGTCCAATCAAAAAATAAAGCTCATATCGACTAGACCACACCTTCCGTGGCGACATGACCGGGAACTCTAGTGTTATGGGAGAATTCATTTTCTTCTATCATATGAACCGTACTCCGAAAATGAAGCACCAGCTTCACGGTCCGCGCGCGATCATCCAAGAACACACGTGAATATGCGAAAGGTACACGGTTATATAATAGAATTTATACACGTGAAGTTACGTACACGTTAGCACACGCGACTAAACACGTTAACGTACAAACGCTCAAGCCCCTCGCGATAATACACGTGATCGCGAAGTCTGTACGCCCGAACATATCTGAACCGTACAATGAATATCATATTCAGAATCACGGCTCGCTGCAGTTGGCCTTAAGCAGTGTTTTCCCGTCTCGTCTGGAATTGTAGTGTGTGATTTTGACGGGGAGCCGTGCTGAGACCCTAGCTCTACATCTCAAGTAGAACAACACTCGAAAAAAAATCTCTTGAACTTTTATTATATAATGCGTTAGCTAAACGGAACTGTGGGTCTTTTGTATATGTTTCCATGATGTAAACAACAAAAATGAAAAAACTTTAATGGTTGTTCAACAGATCGCGTGCAAGCGACTAACGATAGCAAGTGGATACTTGTTTACTAGGCTGGGAAATATTTTTCTTGACCAATAGCGTCTTGGTTGTCGTTCATTTCTATCTTGTACACTTCCGTGTCATTATCGTGGTTACTGCCATGTTCATGTTCGCAAACATTTGATATCATTCTTGTTTCATAACCTTGCGGGTCACGAGTTTGGACTTCTTCAATGATGATACGGGCTATTAATTTTGAGATACTTGACGCAGCTTTTGTCGTCAATATTACCTGAACAGCAGCCACAAATTTGACAATTGTTTGTGGTTTAGGTGGAGACAATGGATATTCAAAGATGTAATGTATGTAGTGATACTATCGCGTTATGTGTGGTACGTGCAGTGTCAGGTAGGAGGTAGTGCGTCGGTCCACCTAGATTCTCACCACAAAAACACCATTTGAAACACGAGGAATTACTTCCTAGATTTATAATGATTTCCATTTCTTCCAAATGTGATACGAATCTTTTAATGAGCCCGGTGCAAATAAGTGGTATCACTGCTTGAAGCCGGGCATTGATTTTCTCGTCGTCCATATATATATATGAGGATCTTAATTATAGCGGTGTCCCAGAAACCACAGGCTACAAGTTATTATGCTAAATGACTGATTTCGCCAGGGCTAATTTGCTGAACACTATTAGCAATGAATGTCTGACATGGTAGAACTCGATAAAGGTGACTTCCGTCAGCATAACCTCCATTTTCACCTTCAGAAAATGTTTCACATTACGAATGCCTTATACCTCTTATGCGAAAAGGCCGGAAGTTTAGAACCTTCGTATTCGACTGGAGCACCACTTCTTGTTTCGACTCACTCATCTCGATAGATAACAACAGCAAGAATGAAAGTAACAATTTCTTTTGTCCTTCCGACGAGTCACATAATATGAAAGAAACTGCTTTTGTCACACTCAGCATACTGAGTAGGCATCGTGATTTGGTGTCTTTGGTAATTCTTAATAGCAATCTTCCTCAACATTCTCTCATTAATTTCTTCAAACCAAACAAGATATGAATTTTTGAAGAGTTACCGAAAAACATGTTTTTTTCTTAAATTTAGTTTTGAAAAATCTCGAGGGGGAGGCTTTAACCCCCTAGCCCCCCTCTGGCTACGTGCCTGAGTAAAGTTGAAAATGCTTTCAACTTGGAATTCATCACTAAGGGAGAAATATAAAAATATTTGAATGTTGTAATAGATTCAATTGAAGAATTTTCACTGGTTCTAACCTAGAGAACGTTACTATGAATCTCCTATCCTTTTTACCTTTTCGCCATCATAAAGCTAGAGTCAATGACCGAAAATTACAATTAATTTCTATTCTTCAAACATTCTTTTACACAACAGTATACAATAAAATACATAGACTTTTAACCGACAACTATGAAATGATAAATGTACGTGTTAGGTTTATTCATCGCAGATCAAGACCTCTTAACAAAACTATAACCGGACCATAACAATAATAACAAATGTTGTGATAACTTCCATTCGTGGAACGCATGTTCAAAACAGATCCACTTCAGTAGCGAATCAGCCTAGCATCAGCAACAGCTAGAAATGTGGGTGTGTTCGGCGTATCTGGTTCATATATTTACTCAATGGAGAAGCAAGCATCCAATGTTCCCCTATCACTGCTTTATCGTATGGGAAAATAGGGTGAGTTGACACTCAATAGGCAATGAAGCATCTGTCTTCACAAATGAATTAAGGAATAACATCAGAATTTTTGTAGTTTATTAGTTTTTAGTTTGGAATGTTCAATTGTATTGCCCAAAAATCTGAGATTATATTACACTGTTAAGTCTTTTTTGAATAAAATTTTAAAAAAATATGTTTACTTATAAAATAAGCTATCCCATCCTTCCCTATTGCAGTTACAAAAAAAGAAATCTCTCATATCCATGTTCCACGGCGCACAGTGATCACCTTCCATACAAAAGTCGGACAAAATCTCAAAACTGGCCCGAATTTGGTGAAAACTTCACATTTAGGTAATTTTGTGACGCTGAATTCATATTTGATGTTTATTTTTTGTTTTTTATTACTTCAAAATTTTGGCACATAGGGTGGTTCGAAAATTCAACATTTACTAATATAAAGTGGTATAGTCCACTTCATTTTCAAAAAATTTGGTATGGTGAATTTTTTAGCAGAATACACATTTTTTCAATTGTTGATAATGATAAGTCACATATATAAATTATATTACGAATCCTGGGTAATCAAAGGCTACCATGCGTATCCTTCAGACATATCATGAAAAATCACCTTTTTTCATACCTCGGGGCAGAAAGGGGCAACACAAGATATTCATTTTCGGAAAGTACACTAATTTTCAAGTATCAGGAACAACAAGCGATCTTTCCAAACTGTTTCAAAAAAAAAAGTACAGCCACTTTGATCATTATAATTTTAATTTATTGCGCGATTTATTATTTGTTCTCCATGTCTGAGCGGGAAGAAAGGCTTGTATCGACTAGATCGAATAGCAACTATAAGTCCAGCGAATAACCTTTCAAATGAAACCAGTTCGACCCTAATCGGAAGCTTAACTAGAAAGATATACTCATTTGAATAACTTAGGTTTGGAAACAGTTTTTCTCAGAATTCATCTTCTATTTCAGCTTTGAAGTTCTGTAAAAAATCTAACTTTCGTCCTCAGGACTTAATATTTTGAGAAGACTCCATTCAAATGTTAGAAAACAGAGAAAAATGTTAAATCACGAAAAATCTAAAATAAAATTTTGAGGTTTTGTCCGACTAGGCGACACTGTGCGGCGACCAAGGTTTTCATATTCACAGATTTTTCTGTAAATTCACAACTTTTTTCACAATTTTAGATCACAGATTCTTTGTTACAGATGACAGATTTTTGACATTTTAGTAATTTCATAAATTTTCAAATTTTTAAAAATATTGTGATTTTTTACAGATTTTTTGGAAATTTTCACTGATTTTCATAGATTTTTTTTACTGTTTTAGACATCAAAGATGCTAAAGATTTTTTTAACCGAAGCACAGATTGCAATGTGGCATACCTGATGGCGACATGACTGGGAACTGTAGTGATATTTGGTATTTCACTCCCTGTCAGAATGTGAAACGTACGCCGAAAACTAAATATCAGAATGACGGTCCGCATGACCTCCCAAGAACACACTTGAATGTGTGAATGGCCACACGGTTACAAAGTCGAATTTATGCAAGCGAAGTCACATACACGCTAGCACACGTGACAAACACGTCAACATATGAACGCTTAAGCCCTTCGCGATCATCCACGCACACCAATGCCCGCGTTCGCGCAAGCTTGATAACACCCTAGCAATAAGGTGAACGTTTTAGCACTTTTGAAATTTAAAACGTTAACCTACAAACATCCGTGTTCGCGCGATTATGAACGTCCGGAAATCATTACCCTTCGTCCTGCCAACTTAGCCTCATACATTCAGTTGGTCCAATCAAAAAATAAAGCTCATATCGACTAGACCACACCTTCCGTGGCGACATGACCGGGAACTCTAGTGTTATGGGAGAATTCATTTTCTTCTATCATATGAACCGTACTCCGAAAATGAAGCACCAGCTTCACGGTCCGCGCGCGATCATCCAAGAACACACGTGAATATGCGAAAGGTACACGGTTATATAATAGAATTTATACACGTGAAGTTACGTACACGTTAGCACACGCGACTAAACACGTTAACGTACAAACGCTCAAGCCCCTCGCGATAATACACGTGATCGCGAAGTCTGTACGCCCGAACATATCTGAACCGTACAATGAATATCATATTCAGAATCACGGCTCGCTGCAGTTGGCCTTAAGCAGTGTTTTCCCGTCTCGTCTGGAATTGTAGTGTGTGATTTTGACGGGGAGCCGTGCTGAGACCCTAGCTCTACATCTCAAGTAGAACAACACTCGAAAAAAAATCTCTTGAACTTTTATTATATAATGCGTTAGCTAAACGGAACTGTGGGTCTTTTGTATATGTTTCCATGATGTAAACAACAAAAATGAAAAAACTTTAATGGTTGTTCAACAGATCGCGTGCAAGCGACTAACGATAGCAAGTGGATACTTGTTTACTAGGCTGGGAAATATTTTTCTTGACCAATAGCGTCTTGGTTGTCGTTCATTTCTATCTTGTACACTTCCGTGTCATTATCGTGGTTACTGCCATGTTCATGTTCGCAAACATTTGATATCATTCTTGTTTCATAACCTTGCGGGTCACGAGTTTGGACTTCTTCAATGATGATACGGGCTATTAATTTTGAGATACTTGACGCAGCTTTTGTCGTCAATATTACCTGAACAGCAGCCACAAATTTGACAATTGTTTGTGGTTTAGGTGGAGACAATGGATATTCAAAGATGTAATGTATGTAGTGATACTATCGCGTTATGTGTGGTACGTGCAGTGTCAGGTAGGAGGTAGTGCGTCGGTCCACCTAGATTCTCACCACAAAAACACCATTTGAAACACGAGGAATTACTTCCTAGATTTATAATGATTTCCATTTCTTCCAAATGTGATACGAATCTTTTAATGAGCCCGGTGCAAATAAGTGGTATCACTGCTTGAAGCCGGGCATTGATTTTCTCGTCGTCCATATATATATATGAGGATCTTAATTATAGCGGTGTCCCAGAAACCACAGGCTACAAGTTATTATGCTAAATGACTGATTTCGCCAGGGCTAATTTGCTGAACACTATTAGCAATGAATGTCTGACATGGTAGAACTCGATAAAGGTGACTTCCGTCAGCATAACCTCCATTTTCACCTTCAGAAAATGTTTCACATTACGAATGCCTTATACCTCTTATGCGAAAAGGCCGGAAGTTTAGAACCTTCGTATTCGACTGGAGCACCACTTCTTGTTTCGACTCACTCATCTCGATAGATAACAACAGCAAGAATGAAAGTAACAATTTCTTTTGTCCTTCCGACGAGTCACATAATATGAAAGAAACTGCTTTTGTCACACTCAGCATACTGAGTAGGCATCGTGATTTGGTGTCTTTGGTAATTCTTAATAGCAATCTTCCTCAACATTCTCTCATTAATTTCTTCAAACCAAACAAGATATGAATTTTTGAAGAGTTACCGAAAAACATGTTTTTTTCTTAAATTTAGTTTTGAAAAATCTCGAGGGGGAGGCTTTAACCCCCTAGCCCCCCTCTGGCTACGTGCCTGAGTAAAGTTGAAAATGCTTTCAACTTGGAATTCATCACTAAGGGAGAAATATAAAAATATTTGAATGTTGTAATAGATTCAATTGAAGAATTTTCACTGGTTCTAACCTAGAGAACGTTACTATGAATCTCCTATCCTTTTTACCTTTTCGCCATCATAAAGCTAGAGTCAATGACCGAAAATTACAATTAATTTCTATTCTTCAAACATTCTTTTACACAACAGTATACAATAAAATACATAGACTTTTAACCGACAACTATGAAATGATAAATGTACGTGTTAGGTTTATTCATCGCAGATCAAGACCTCTTAACAAAACTATAACCGGACCATAACAATAATAACAAATGTTGTGATAACTTCCATTCGTGGAACGCATGTTCAAAACAGATCCACTTCAGTAGCGAATCAGCCTAGCATCAGCAACAGCTAGAAATGTGGGTGTGTTCGGCGTATCTGGTTCATATATTTACTCAATGGAGAAGCAAGCATCCAATGTTCCCCTATCACTGCTTTATCGTATGGGAAAATAGGGTGAGTTGACACTCAATAGGCAATGAAGCATCTGTCTTCACAAATGAATTAAGGAATAACATCAGAATTTTTGTAGTTTATTAGTTTTTAGTTTGGAATGTTCAATTGTATTGCCCAAAAATCTGAGATTATATTACACTGTTAAGTCTTTTTTGAATAAAATTTTAAAAAAATATGTTTACTTATAAAATAAGCTATCCCATCCTTCCCTATTGCCCGGTATCGATATTGGCCTGAAAGAGCAGTAGCTCTTTATTGTAATACAACGCGCTCAATCCCGGCATAGCATTGCTTTCGAATGCCTTCTGCGTTGTTTGTAAGCGATGGCGCCCGTAGATTGCACTATACATACTGATGCCACTAGGTTACACGTCGGCCATGCTTATCTGTTCTTCTAATCTGATCCGATCGACCTAATAAATTCTATGTATGTTTAAAGGCGGGTGTGTGTAGTTTTAAATGTCTGTTTACAATTTCTGCTTCTTTCGCTTCCAATTCTCTGCTCATCGAGCTTGATCGAATTATGCAGGCGCTTTAAAAAAAGTGTTGTATGGGATTTTATATTGTTTTATTAGGTTGATGGATTAACTGTTAATGTTGCGTGAACGGTTTTGTGTTCTAGATTTCGCCGCTTTTCGATTTCTATATTGATTTATAAGCACTATGGTACAAAATATAAGGCATTAAACCCTTTCTCATCCTATTCTTATTACCCATCAATTTCCAGAAAATGTTTAGAGTAGTGTTTGTCATCTTCGTTCAAATGTGAGGGAGAATATTGGGGTGCTCGATTAAAGTTTTCGTTCTAACATATTTTAAAACATTCTGGCCGCCTTAGTTATTAGCTATACTATTTCGCAGGCAAAGAAATATATTTCCATTTATACGTATTTCATCGGTTGTAGTATGAAGAGTATATAACGAAATAGTTTAGCATCTGCTATAATAGGGTCAGAATAGGCTCTACACCCTACACTCACTAAAAAGTTTATCCGTTGAACGTGTTTTTTCCGTATTGTCAATATCCCTAAAAATAGCTAGATATATCGCACCGTATCATAACTGAATCATTATGACAAGGGTGCCACTTGAATCTTAATACTACCTTTGTTAATAGTACCACCCAAACTCAACAGTTTAGTCATAAACAAGCGCTTTACAGTACACCAGGAAACTAACGTTCACATTTTTCTCTCTCATACTTTCAGGTCTCAAAAAATTTCTCTCCCAGTATCCAGCGCTGTTCGAGATCAACGGCGATTTTGTGCACATCAACAGCTACACATCGAGCAGCGTGGATGACTCGTCGATTCCGGGCAAACGAGACTACATCCAGGAGGCAAAAGACTACTTCAAACACAAACTGCTGCAGTACGGCAAAGGTACTGAGGTACCGATTCGCAGCTTACTGGGTCACCGCAGTCAGGCGTCGCCGCAGGTGCGGCACATATCCGGTCAGCACATCCGAGAGTTCACAGAATTCCTGCTCAAACACCCGGACACGTTTCACGTAGTGGACGGTGAGAATGTCATACTGGTCGGGTGCGAAAATGAGGAAGATGTTCCGGCCTCCGAGCGGCTGCATCTTCCGAACTCATTCATCGACACACAGGCCACCCAGCAGCTACTGGACTCATTTGCTCAAGTGATAGAAGTTAAGGGTCCTATCATAGTCGATCAGCTCTTCCACATGGTTACCTCAAACTTCCCCCAGGAACAGTGGTTCCATATGTTCAAGAATCCAAGCGACTTGAAAACGTTTCTGAAGCTATTCTCAGATTGCTTCCACATCCAATCCAATCTAGTCACGCTATTGCAGAAGCCAAAGCTGTCCGATTCTCACATTCGGCAAGCTCAGGACAAGCTGAATCTTTCCAATAGCACCTTTGGTCCCGGAAGCACTGGTACCGGTAGTGGCGGAAGTGCCATTGGCAGTACCAACGGTAGTGGTAGCACAAGCAGGACAGCCTCACCGAAAAATATGATAGGGGATTTTAAACTTAACGAACCGGTATCGGTCGGAATCGGACCCAACAATCCGGCCAATGTACTGAATAATATCAAAAACGAACCCACCAGTGGCTTCGATAGTTTGCTAATCAATAACGATTTTAAAATGGAAAATCTGTGCTCCAGAAACTGCCCCTCGTTAGCCAATGCACCCTATTCGAAGAGCCAGCAGCAGTATACGACTGTGAAACAAGAACCCAATCCCGCTAATGCCACAGAGAAAGCAAACCTCATTAACAACAATCCGGCTGTGAATCCGAAGCATCAAACCTTGAAACAGCGTATTAATAGTTTGGTGATAAAAACGCTAGCCGAAAACCTAGAAAAAGATAAGCAATCAATGTCTGCCATTCAGCAAACTCATCACAGTATTGCGGTCGGCCCCGGCGGCGGTGGTCAAGGGAACAACAATACTTCCCCTCATCCCGTTTCGCCAACACCCACCAGTCCGGTTCATTCGAACAACTACTTCATTGGGGATACGTGGAAAATCAAAGTTCTACACAACACCCGGGTAATCTCGACCGTTAAGGATTCCCTGTTCGTCACTCAAGCCATCATGAAATCAGCCTACGAGGATCAGGCGGTGATATCGTTCGACTGCGAAGGTATCAACCTTGGTGTTCGGGGGCAGATCACCATTATCCAGCTGGGGACGACCCGGGGAGAGGCGTTCATTTTTGACGTTGCCACCTGCCCGGACATGGTCGCGCACGGGGGCATCAAGGAGATTCTGGAGGCGGACAAAGTTATCAAGGTGATACACGATTGTCGGAACGATTCGGTCAATCTGTACAACCAGTTCCAGATTATGCTGCGGAATGTGTTTGATACGCAGGTTTGTAATTGAATAATCCTATGGAAGTAAGTTAGAGTAAATGGTTGCTAATATGATACTATGTATATGGATGTTAGCTACTGATCGCTTGCTATATGGTCACGTGAAATAATCGCAATATATATATAGCAATAAAATAGTCAGTACATCCTCCGTCTTGGTAGGGTCAGGCTTTTTTCAGGTTTCAGTTTAGACCTGTAGAAAACCACTGCTTGATCGTACTGACCGTAGAGAGTTATGGTAGCTGCCACAAATCCATCGATTTGTGTTAGCTTCAAGCTGCTTCAAGTTTATCGTGCCTGTCGTAAATTCATCTACAGCTTATTGGGTAGGTCTCTGAAGTGAACCTTCCCAATCTGAAGTAATTCGTCGCGGTGACCTTCTGATTGGGGCGTTTGAACTTCAGCAGCATCTGTTGAAGATTTTGAGTTGTTTTTCCCATCCTGATCGAAAGCATTTGATGAAATTTCTACTTCCGATTTTGGTTGATCCCCTGAAGTGGATAGATCCAAAAAATAATGCATGACCAGGTTTTAGATATGTAAATTTACCTTGTTACCTATGGCTAAGTAGAATCCTACACTGTATCCTCTTGGGATGTCTCCACAGCGTGGTTTGTACTTCCAGTGTCTCCAGCTGATATTGCTTCCTAATGATGGATAAATCAATAAATGAACCAACAATCTTCTGTTCTTGTCCGATTCCCCACCTTTGCAAAAACTTTTTGCTTTTCTACAACCGCAGGGAATTTTACACAGCTTTCGAGCTTTGGTACCTATTACGTTTCTCCTTTTTGATTTCGGGTTGGAATGTAATTATTCAACTTGCAACATGACTTTAATTCGTTTTTTTTTGTTTCTATTGTGTTTATTTGACACGGATCAATGATTAAGCTTAGCTGAGCCGTGGGTCGCTTATATATTTACATACAACATATAAAAATTGACTATCCGAATCTTATGCAAGCTACTTACTGTTGCACGTGGAGATCCTTTTTCAACTCTGGGAAATATTTGTTGCGTCGCCTGCTGCAGCTGGGGGATTAGGCTTCCTTCTATTGCATTGTCGTACACGTCCGCGTTGTCACCGCTACCATTGTCATGATTCTTGCGTGCGGATGTTTCTGTCTATTTCTTGACTTATTTATCGAAGTTGATTGCAGTTGATGGATATTTCAAAGCAACTTCTTCAGCCCAAGGTTTTCCGCAGTGTAACAACTTTTTACATAACTTTCAGATATTAACAAGATCTGAGTAGGTGCACAGTGTTGTCTGATTGCGGGTAATGCCTTCAAGTATACCTGAAATGATCAGATAGAAAGACATAGTTTACCAATCGCATTCTCTCCACACAAACTATTCGCAGAAATTTGATGTGGGTGAATGGAGCACAGTGAGCCTAGTTATGTACATTTGGAGGAACATCAGATGTTGCTTCAAACTGTTGTCAACCCATATTCGGCAATTTTCACGCCGCCACCCGCGTTACTTGGTAAGGCCAAGCTGTTGTCGAAGGGGGCCAATTACGATTGTCTGAAGTAATTCTTGATGGTCACATCATTAGCGTTTCCGCATTAGAATCGGCAGACAGCCTTTCTTGACTATAAGATTTGGGAACATGTATAAAGTGATATATAATGTCTTTTTCGCTTCACATAGTTGATATTCGCGCCAGTAAGCTTCTTGAGTGTCTTATATTGAGTTGTTTTTCCCATCCTGTTCCGAAGAAAATTAAGGATTCGATGAAAGAGATATCTTCAATGAGTGGGTCGACCGACGGCGTCTAAATGACGGAAAAGATAAGCAGCGGTAAGCGAGTTTTACAAGAGGGAATGAGATACTTACTTACTACCACTGAAATGAAATCTGTAAGTAGCACTAACACACGTCTAATTCCAGGAACTGTACGGGATGGCACTGCTTCTGTGGCCTTCGACTGGCGTGGTCCATTCTCATTGGTTCGAAAGTCTTCTTGGTTTGTTGGTAGATGTGCGCTCCTACTTGCAAGTGGATAGATCAATTCGACTCGTACTGAGGTCTCGTTTTTGTGATTATTTAAATCGACCAAGCACACCAGCTCCTAGAAAGGCAGAGTAGCCTTTTCGGGTCGATGTAATCTGTTCGAGTCGAACCAGATGGACATGCGATTCGAAAAAACTTTATGGGGAATCACGTATAAATATTTCTTTATGGGCAGAGATTTTTTTGTGAAACTTTGAAATTCCTTCACACGTCCAGTTAGTTAGAATAATGATAATGGAAAAAATGATGATTTGCCTGATCCATATCCTAATAATCACCAATATTGACAAGATCAGGGACAATCGAATTCTGAATGTGAAATAGCATAGTTGTAGGAGAAAGTATCCGCGAGTAAGCACTAACACTGCTAGTATTTTTATCGCATCCATTACTAGTCGATTGATCCGCTTCGGACCTAGTAGACAAAAAGAGATTAGGAAGAGACAGAAGCGAATTCAATGCGAAATTCTCCACTATGACGTAAACTCCAACGCAATGGTAGGATATGACTTTTCATAGAATTGGACAGACTAGATGACACATTACAAGCTCTCTGCAACAAACTTGTACCCAATAGTTGATATGTGTGTATAAATGTAAGTTCGTATGTGTGAATGTATGCCTGTGTGTATGGATGTGTGTAGGAGCAATGTATCCCTGAGCAATATGGAAGGACAGCTTCTGATCCGTTAATACGCTCATAGGAAGCCGGGTGCGCGGTCATAGGTGTGAACATAAAGCACTGCACAGGCTGACAAGTGCAACGGTGAGACGGTAGGTGTACAGTTAATGCACATAGGTTGCACAAAAAGGTTGTTGAGACAGTTCGATTGAACACTGATAAATAACAATAACAATATATACATAAATTTGATTCTAACGTTGTAATGTTCGTCGAAATGCTGCATGTTGTTATGCCTAATGAAGCTGTTGTCTGTTTTGTATGCTACCAGAGCTGCACGGCACAGATGGTGGAACTGTACATATATGGTAGGCTTCCATAAGGTTAAATTCCAAATAAATAATAAAAACTAAATCAATTTAGCGCATGCACTGCGTATGGAAACTCTTGCGGTTGGCATCATCTAACACCCTCTGAAGATCAGTCAGTCTGCTTTCCTGATAATCGCTTTCGTCCATACTGTCATCACTACCCGAAGATTAATTTGGCCTACTTTAGTATACTTCTTTAATTTATTGATAATGGCCGTGAAGCCTTCCTCCTTGCTGTCTGCATCTATTTAACGATACCGGTTGTTGCTACAAAAGTATTGCGTGTAGTCATTGATGATTCAATGTTCCTTGATGGTTCAAACGTTGTTGCTGGTTTTCCATTCTTGCTAGGTTTACATAGTATGCAGATTGTTCAAAGCATTTACATGTTGATTGTCGTGTATGCAAATAGTGGTCTGTACCTAGGGAGTTCCATATTCCAGAGTCGCGAAGAAAGGATTGGTGCTTTTTAGCTGCAGTCTCAGTATCTGAACATCGTTAGCAATGTCGGAGAAGAATTCCCTCCATAAGTCCACGTTAAACAGGTTACCATATGGCGACATGAATATGCGGATTGCTCGATCAGGTGTATCCGGTAGTAAATCGTGTATACGTACCTCAACTACATCATTCTCTTGATAGATGGGAATCTTGACCTGCGTTATTATATTCAACCAAGAGCTTCGTGTTGTTCTTGAATTCTGTTACATTGTTTCAAATCTATATTCCCTACATGTTGGAACTGAATAAGTCGAACTGCGTAACTTGCAATATACATTTTCTTTTTAACCAAGCGCTCCACCCCTCGTCAATGTATACTCTAAAAAACGCTTTAAAGTTAACTCATTGTTGTACTCTAACTAGGACATCGTGAAGTGCACAAAGTATTCAATGCCCACAATGTGTATAACGGGACTTTGTATAGAGTTTTCTATAGCTCAGTGCGTACGAACTAAAAACGACGGGTAACTGTTCATTGTTCAACTTTGTCTCCGTTGATCCGTTCCGTGACCTGTGTAGTGGGAGTAGGCAGTCTTCCCATATGCACATCGCACACAATGTTCGCTCTGGTTCTGTGCACATATTAAACCTACACTTCGTGTACGAACTTAAACACGCTATTTCGTACCTAAACACGTGCACATGTTCACCTGCACAACCGAACCCCATGTACGTACACGGTGTGCATACACGTAGCTTCGAGGCACTAGTTTTCTCTTTCTCATTCTCATCATCACTAGCATTGACTATTTTTTCCTTGCGCAAATTGTTCTCGTGTACGCACTCGGCATGTGTACACGGATGTTTGAAGTAGAGTTTGTACATCGTTCACTTGAGTTCGGTGTACATCGAGACGAAGCATATTTGAGGTTGAACGCGTGCACGAAATGTTGTATACAATTATGTTCAGCCTTTTCAAAACTCCAAAAGAAGAACATCAGCCAATTAATTGGATTATCACGATACGAATTAAGGAAAATAATTGGCGGAAAACAAAAAATCGCAGCCACTTTTTCAAAAGCTCCATTTCGTTTGGTTAATTGGTTTTCTACCAACTATTTTGCATAATTCGAATCGCGATAATACAATGAATCGTCTGATATTCGAAACACAAAAAAAGCAAAACTTAATTTAAGTTAGGTCTTGTGCCTTTAACGCACAAAGCGGTTTAGTCCAATTTTTCCCTTTTGGGAATTTATTGCATACTACCAGGCGTTTGGTTCTTCAACTAAAAGACAAGAGTTCGTCTTCGCTTTCTCGTCAGCAAACCAGAGCTATATTTGTTTCCCGGGACATCATTCGGGACATGTGGCTTTAGGCGTGCACATATGTCGTGTGAACTGTTTGAAATTTTTTGTGTCTAACAAATGCTAATTTGGGTACTAGTTTTAGATACATCGTCTAACTAGACACCCAGATGGTGCTAGTTACTGACGAGATGAATTCGAAACACAAAAAAAGCTAAACCTAATTTGATATTCTTCTTCTAGAGTTTTGAAAATGTTTCATATGGGTAAACCGGTGTCAGAGCCGAACACAATTTCTCCTACGCAGACTACCAAGCGTTCGACTCTTACACATGCTCAAAAAAGGTTTTTTGAACCTTAACACGAATTTGTTTAAGGTCAACCACAAAAACATTCACCCACAAGGCTACTTTCTTCTTCTATGCTTCATTCATTTTCAATTCGCAGCAGCCTTTAACATTTTCTCTGAACAAAGTGAGAAGCTAGAGTTGACAAAAAACAACAGTTATATCACTGAACTTCATTGAGTCTGGAACAATTTTGAAGCTGATTATGCTCTCACTTGCCAAGAAATAGGTGTAGATAAATAATTATGTCTATCTAATTAACAATATAAATTGGGACCAAGGGCTTTCAGTCATTTATACATTTAAATACAAATACTAATGCCCGCTGCCTTCTTCCACAGTCTGCCCATGCTGTACTCCAGTTCCAAGACCAGGGCAAACAGGTCTACAAGGTCAAGAACGTTTCCCTCAACACTCTGTGCGAGATGTACAATGCCACCGTTAATCCGATGAAGGATCAGCTCAAGAACGTATATCGCCGGGATCAAAAGTACTGGGCCCGGAGGCCACTCACCCGAGACATGCTCCTCTACGCTGCCGGAGATGTGCTCATATTGATCAACGAACAGCTGTACCTCAATATGGCATCGTGAGTATTGAGTTTACCTTGTATTTTTGACGTATGCTAATCAAACGTTGCTTGACAGATCTATTAAACCTGAATACCGGGAACTACTCTCGGAACTGTCTACTGAGCAGATTTTAATGTTAATCCGCCCAGTTGACGTCAAAATGCGTAAAAAGCAGCGCAAGGTTCGCTCGGAAATCCAGGATCTGAAAGTCAAACTTAAAGGTGCCAGCAAAAATGTTGTACTGAGCAATCGAGAAATACGATTGCTTAGGTAGGTTCCTAAATACCTAATTACCTATTTGCAACCATTTCTAAATACTTTCTGATCATTTCAGGTACATGGATTTAACCGAGGACGAAAAAGAGAAACTTAGAGTCTCCTACAAAGTGGCCAAGAAGCTGGATAAGCTTGAAAACTTCGACCGGGATCGTGGCGACGCGAGCGATTCCGACGACGAATGCGATGGGGCGGAGCAGGAATATCAAAGTCTGGACAGTATTCCATCGGACAATTCACTGCCCGGAACGGGCGGGGGACCAGGAACGTTTTCCCCCAAAAGCTCAGAACCGCCTAGTTTGACGGAATCGATGCAACTGATGGACGAAATTCTATCGAACACGACCATGGATCGGATGGCCAAGATTGACAAGCTGGAAGCAATTCTTTCCGCTGCGACACTGCTGCCGAATGATCAGGTGAGTTTGATATGTTTGTTTGAGAATTGGAGACTGGATCGGTTTGGTTGCTAGTTTGTGTTCCTTAGGTAGATTATTTCATTTTTTTGGTGGTGGTGCTTCGCTTTGTTGGTTGTTTTATCTTGGATCTATTCTGCGCTAGAGAGATTCGAATCTAAGGCGTCTCTCTGCAATTTTTTGCTGTAAACGGCGAATATAAGTAGTTCATTTCTGTTTGAGTTACGCGTTAGAACCTTGTTTTTTCTGCTCTCATTTGCTGCTCTAAATGATGTATTCTTCTGTAGTGTGGGAGAAATTTGACTCATAAAATGAATAGTTGGTGTTCAAATGGGTGTAACACACATTTTGTCGAAATTGACTTTTTTGCAATTTTTCATTGTTCAATGTTACAGTAATCCTCATGTAGTGTCATTTGAAAAGTTTGGACATTATTATATGCAAATTCCCAAATGGGAAAATTTTGGACGATTCCAAATTTTTTGTGCATAAGGACACATACCTTACATAAAGTACGATTTTTGTTTTAGTGTTTCGGATTCTCCTCGTCAGTAACTAGCACCAACTGGGTGTCTAGTTAGACGATGTATCTAAGCTAGTACCCAAATTAGCACTAGTTAGACACTAAAATCCAAAAAGTCACACGTCTTGCGTGAACACTAAACAACTGGCTTATACCGAGTGATGTCTCGATAGTAAGCACAGAAGTTCTGTTTGCCGACGAAGAATATGAACCGAAACTGTCTTATGGTTTGAAGACCCAAACGCCTGAAATTATGCAAATTCCCAAATGGGAAAATTTTGGACGATTCCAAATTTTTTGTGCATAAGGACACATACCTTACATAAAGTACGATTTTTGTTTTAGTGTTTCGGATTCTCCTCGTCAGTAACTAGCACCAACTGGGTGTCTAGTTAGACGATGTATCTAAGCTAGTACCCAAATTAGCACTAGTTAACTAGTGCTAATTTGGGTACTAGCTTAGATACATCGTCTAACTAGACACCCAGTTGGTGCTAGTTACTGACGAGGAGAATCCGAAACACTAAAACAAAAATCGTACTTTATGTAAGGTATGTGTCCTTATGCACAAAAAATTTGGAATCGTCCAAAATTTTCCCATTTGGGAATTTGCATAATTTCAGGCGTTTGGGTCTTCAAACCATAAGACAGTTTCGGTTCATATTCTTCGTCGGCAAACAGAACTTCTGTGCTTACTATCGAGACATCACTCGGTATAAGCCAGTTGTTTAGTGTTCACGCAAGACGTGTGACTTTTTGGATTTTAGTGTCTAACTAGTGCTAATTTGGGTACTAGCTTAGATACATCGTCTAACTAGACACCCAGTTGGTGCTAGTTACTGACGAGGAGAATCCGAAACACTAAAACAAAAATCGTACATTATTATATGTTTCTTCGCTTTCGAAGTTAATAATTCGGGTACCTCCAGTACTAGCTGGCGTCCCATTTTTTACGTTTCCTGCAAAAAATGAAAAATGTTGATGCGTTTCGAACGTAAAAACTATGTAGCTTTTTTGTATATACTATATTTGAATTGTATTATATTGCAGTTGTACCTACATTCTAACAATTTATTTTGCACGCTCTTCTTCAGCCAAGCACCAATTTTTTGCATTGGAGCATATCAGTTTAGTTTAACGATTGAAGTTTTTTGCTTGAATAAGAACTGAAAGAGTTTTACAAAGCAAAATCTGCCCTTTCGACTATTACTGTCAGCATCTTGGTTTTATTACTAAAGTATTTCATAGAAGGTGATTTGAAATAATCTTCTGCAAATTTAATATAGAAGGGTGTTGGCATAATAACCGTTTTTCTATAGAGGAGAGTGTAGCACAAGGGCTAAACACTTCTTAATAAACCGCCTCTATCCATTTGCAAACTTTAGTCTAATGTCTTAGAGCCCAATGTGAATCACTCATGATACGAGTCTGTTAGACGAGCCTTTGATTGATCAATCTCGGTATTGATTGCTTGCAGTGGCTTTGCATCGAAACAGGAACATTATAGTAAATCAAGAGCAACTGAGGAAAAACAGCAGGCCGACGTCAGTCCTGATCAACAACCGAGACAAGAAACTGGTGACAAATTAAACTGACTGTATAGAGCAATCGATGACGCTTTTTAGATGATCCGAGAGAAAAAGAAGTTTCTTGTGCTGGCCTCGGAAGCCCTTGTCTACGAAAAGGAAAACAGACTCGATTTTATTGATGTTCGCGGTATACGGCCGCCTATAATGTACTCTCCCATATTCTGTTTAGCAAACTGCGTATGTTGGATATGTCCTTTTTCGGCGAACTCCGAGTTTTACCCATTAGATACATACTGTTGTCATTTGGCAACATATATAATTTTGCAATATGAAGTCTCACTAATAGGTATCCATCCCGAAAAATGTGTTACAAAGAAAAATAAAATTGAGAGATGAACAAATAAGGCTGACCCCTGTGACTGTTAACCATGTGATCAATTTTGAATATACATATTGTGGACTCCTTATTTATATGAGGAAAGTGTACGATTTAGTAAAACTACACTAACTGTGGCAAGTGATGCTTCCGGGAAATACGGTTTAGGTAGTATCTCGACACTGGATGGATTGAAATTAAATACCACTAGCCAGTAAGACATCCGACTGGTTTATGACGTTACCTGCACTGAAGCTAGGAGATTTAGTCTTGAATTGCCAATACAAGGATCATCAGTGCTGTGACCGCATGGCTACAAGAAAGAATACTGCGCCTGTTTCTCAAAAAAGGCCACTGTGCTACGAGCAAGGGCGTGAAGGTCGTGTCGGTCAAGAATGTCTGCCAGAGGAGGAAGTTTACTGAGATCCAGATCAATCGGGTCCAGATCCAGCTGCAGATTGATTCAGCGTCGATCATTACAATAATATTTGAGCTGCTTCGGACGGATATCGGGCGGCCGCCAGGAGTCAACGCAGCTGCAGAAATGCCTCGGGGCTGCCACTTGACCTCGCATTGGAATTCTGGTGCGATGCGGGGATCGGCAAGATCACAAGAAGAGATCTGTGGCTTTAACTTTGATGTGGAGATTTTAGGAGCGGATTGGATTGAGTTATTGGAATCACAGATCCGTCAACAAACAGTGTTCAGCACTAAAGCACTTCTACACTTCTGCAGACGTCTCGATAAAAGCAGACTTACTTACTGCAGAACTCACAGATATGCTCCAACATCACGCTCCAGAACGCACAATCACTGTCCGAGACAAACGCACGCCGTGGATTTCGGAAAGCATCAAGCAGGCCGTTGCGCTGAGGGACTTAGCTTACAAACTTTACCCACACAATCCAAACAGAACCAGAGGAGGCAGTTTGCTCTATCTCGCTTCCGAACGTAGTCCAACCACTGACTACGTTCGGAAGCGAGATAGAGCAAACTCCCTCATTTTCACAGCCAAAAAACGCTACGCTGAGAAACATTTTGATCATAGTCTTCCGGCGAAAAAGTTGTGGAGCAACCTGAGGCGAGAAGGTGTCCATAACAGTACGAAAAAGAATGCACTCTCCGAAGGAATCGATGCGGACGAGTTGAACCGTTTATTTAGCAATGGTCATCGCCAGCTTCAAAACACAAACCAATCTAGGATACCTACCGCACCCCTTCAATGTGCGGATGTCAACATAAACGCAACCGAATTCAACTTCCGTCGCACAACTAGCCAAAGGAAATTTGTCGGAAAATCTGTGACATTCACACGAACGCCACTGGCCAGGACCAGATCCCCATGTCATTCATTAAACTACTCTGTCCGGTTATCCTGCTACCACTTTCACACCTGTTCAATTCAATAATTGAAACCAAATCCTTCCCCCTGAACTGGAAAAAGGCAATCATCACCCCGATACCAAAGCAGTCTAATCCCACTCAACCTAAAGATTTCCGGCCAATCAGTGTTCTACCAGCCATTTCAAAAGTTCTAGAAAAAATACTGCTTTCTCAAATCACAGAACATCTAGATAATCCAAATGCACCCCTGCTAGCAAGGCAACCAATCCGGATACAGGAAAAGACATAGTACAACAACCGCTCTCACTAAGGTAGTACATGATGTGTACGTACACGAATCTTGACAACAACTTCTGTACTGTTATGGTCCTTGTGGACTTCTCTCTCAAGTCTCAAAAATCAACTGCGTAAAACACCAAACTCTGAGAGCCAAGCTTCGGAACGAGTTCCATTTTTCTCAGACGGCATGCGACCTGGTATCATCATTTCTGGATCGCAGAAAGCAGTCAGTTCGCCTAGGAAATGCACTGTCCAGTGAGCAAGATATAGACGGCTCGGTTTCCGATGTGGATAGACTTGTACATGCTATCAACATTGACCTCGAAACGATAGTTCACGGGCAGATGCAAACTGGCTGGCCCCCAACCCAAAGACCCAAGCGATCATCTTCAGCAAATCCGGAGTCATTGTACCACAAATGAACATTATTTTTTGTGGTGAAATAGTACCAGTGTCAAACGAGGTCACGAATCTTGGTCTGAAACTCGACCGTATCTTATCCTGGTCTCAGCAAGTAAACGATAATACGCTGAAAACTTACAACATTTTACGAACGTTTCGACGATTCGCCCCAGTCCTTTCCTTACCGACTCGACGAAAGCTGATGCAAGCAGTAATAATGCCCATCTTCACGTATGTGGTATACTACCCCGGACTTTCTGCAGCTCTCAAAAATCAACGGCAACGCTGCTTCAAATCAGCTGTCCGCTTTGTCTACAACCTCCGACGACGAGACACAACCGCAGACGTCCGAAACTCCATTCTCGGAATTGATCTACATTCTAACTACTGGCTGAGAATATGCTGCTTCATGAGGCAGGCATACCATGGAGATTTACCAAACTACATCCAACAGCACTTACAACATGGACAGCAACTGAGGACACGATCCTTCATCATACCCAAGCACACAAAAACCACTGGCAAAAGTGTACTGGTGTACGGAGCAACCTGCTGGAATGACCTACCAATCGACGCCAAGCTGAAATCAACGATAGCTTCTTTCAAGAGCTACACAAGAAGTTTGATCTAAATCAATTACCTTCAGGTAAGAATGCTTACCTTCAGGTAAGCATCTGCTCACTATCAATATCCACAAGGGATTGTTCCAAAACGCCTGCCTAACTTCGGGTGTTAACTCAACGCTAGAGGCATTCCTACAGCTGGTATGCACAATGATCGGCGATTTTAGTGGCACCTGTGGCTACCTGAATGACATCCGACATCCTAGTTGGTGGCCGTACACAGGAAGAGCTGTTTCACGGTGAGAATTGAATATGTCTCAGATTACCTTGAGCAGATTCTTGATGGAAATAGAATCAAACCCGATCCGGACAAAGCTTCAGCTGTGACAACGATGCCACCACCTCGAGACGTTCCAACGTTGCAAAGTACATTCCAGAAATGCTTGAACTTTCGTTCCCGATGGATGAGTTACTCAAGGCTAGCGTAAAGTGAGACTGGTCCGAAGCATGTCAGTGCGCATTCGACCGATTTCGAGAAATTCTTCACTCGTATTCCAAAGAACTAGAATCCAAAGTTGGACGCCGTAGCTAGCCAATTCCACAGCAACCGTAGCAGTGGATGCATGCTAATTTCGCGGAGCCAGTGGACGGATGTTTTTACTTGAATGTGGTTGATGCGTACGAAACCTCCTAAGCGAATAACAACCACCGTAATACTTACTATGTTCAGGAAGATTTTCTCAAGGCACGGACAATGATACGCAGTTTACAAATGAGGGTTTCAAAGGCTATTGCAACAACAACGTCGCCTTACCACTCGCAATCCAACGGGCTCGCCAAACGCTTCGCACATTCAAGCGGACACTCAAATATCAGCAGGGGGAGAGGCCCTCCGCGAACCTATAGACACGTTTCTTTTGTGCTATCGTACCACTCCGTGTCGAAGTGCGCTACAAGGAAAAACATCAGCAGAATTGCTGCTGGGCAGAAACGGCTTCGAACATCTGGACATATTAATGCCCCCAACGCCGTTTCACTAACCAACAAACTCCAATCAGGTAGATCAGTTTAACCGAAAGCATGGCACCATGGCTCGAAAGCTACAACTTCAAAGACCTGGTCTGGGCCAAAGCTTTCGCAACAATACGTGGGATTGGGTATCTGGTCAGGCGCTGGAGCGGGTTTGCCGCGTGGTGTGCAACGGTGGCTGCCAGAGAGGATTAATCTTATCACGTCTCACTGTAATCAATTGCTTAAGCGGTATGAATCGGAACTGATCGAGACTACCGAGAAGCAGCAGTTAGTACAAATCCCACTCAACATCCTTTTGGATTCTTGGGGGCTTCTACCAGCAACACCAGAGCCAGCCACCCAAGAATCGAATCGAGACCACAACAATTACACTCTGATACTTTTTCGGGATCTTGACTTTGGAGTGGTATTGGAATGTCCACTTGCAACCGTTCACAAACTACTCCTCAACAAAAACCAATTCTGCATCGCCACTTTTCATGGTCTAGAAGAGCACCCGCGAGGTGTGACCCGTATCTTTACTAAAAAGGGCAACTGATACTGTCGCCATCAATCTGTATACTCGGTGGTAGACATAATTTTTCTTCCTTCGAACTTCTTGCTCTCATGTATTTTGTTCTC
Organism: Topomyia yanbarensis; assembly: GCF_030247195.1. Taxonomy (NCBI): domain Eukaryota; kingdom Metazoa; phylum Arthropoda; class Insecta; order Diptera; family Culicidae; genus Topomyia; species Topomyia yanbarensis. Next base: position 387,263,626 of record NC_080672.1, read on the forward strand.
ACGCTATTGGCTTTGCTTTAACCTTCAGTCGGATGTATATCTCCATCATCATCTCAAGATTGCATGCCGCAATATCAACGTCGTCGGCGAAACCAAACTGCTGAAATGACTTCCGTAAAATATTACCACTCGTGTCAATCTTCGCTCTTCTTATCACCCCTCCCAATGCGATATTCAACAGCAGACAAGAGAGCCCATAGGGGAGTTGGTGAATCGATTGTCTTGTACGAAGCTCACCTGTGTTTGATTCCCAAACCCCGCACATAGGGTTTGAGATTTTTCTAACCTGAAAAAAGAGACGGAGACGGTAAAAACCTGTATAATTGAAATTAAAAAAAGCCCTTGTCGTAACCATTTCCGAACTTCAAAAGAACTCGAAAGTGTCCCGGATACTCGAACGTAACACAACGCTTTGATCAATCGTGTCAGTTTGTCCGGGAACCCGTATTCGTGCATTATATACCATAGCTGATGGTTTCAATAGATTGTATATTTGTAGTTTTTAATTGTTTGTCTATTTAGGGATTTAACCTTAAAGGGTCATTCGTCCATAATTTTTAAATCTATGAACAGGTGATTAATGCACACCGCGATATTTTTGTAGGACTTGTCGAATATTTGTTTCGTAGCGGCGTGTGCACATCTACTACCTGCTTGATATTACCCTACGAACTCCCTCGCTAACGGTGATAGGTTGCAACAAAGAACTTGGGAGCCCCCTTCTGACGGCGTTTAGCAATGTGAGTTCTCTGTAGTTACAGCAATCCAGCTTATCGCCCATACTATTGATGGGACATAATACTTCCTCCATCCAAACCTCCGGTAAAATCTCCTCCTCCCAGATATTCGAAGTCGCCCAGTGGATTGTTGTAGCCTATGCGTCTCCTCCGAGTTTGAACATTTTTTATTTGGTGCTTGCTAGCAGCTTAGAAATACTTGCTTGCGTTATCCTTTGTACGACACGCAAAATGGGAAAAAAAACTGTATTTTTTAGTATTATTCCCCGTCTATTGTAGCGTAGAACCTAGTGTGAAATCTTCTTTGAATTGGAACTCAAAAAACCTGCTTTAAGCAACTTAGTGGAATGTATATATGTAATTACAACACTTGAAAAAATAATCTTCTTTAATTTTACTTTTTTATATTGTAACGACATAGCAAGGGACTGAATGGTGAAGTATTTTTCATATATTAAGAGCCATAGTACTCAAGGGAGAGCAAGGATTTGAAGTAAGAAAGTTTTAGAAAAGCGTGGAGTAGGGTCAATGAAGAAGCTTAGAGTTTCCCGGCTACTTAACTCTTTGTCTTCTGCAACGCAGGAGTCAGGATCTTTTGGCATTAAATGTGAATCACCTGAGTCTGCGGCATGTCCGGACAAGCGTAAAGTCAATTTAATGACTTATGCTGTCGGCTCCGGTGATTCGCATTTAATGCCAAAAGATCCTGACTCCTGCATTGCAAAAGACAAAGAGTTAAGTAGCCGGGAAACTCTAAGCTTGTTTATTGACCCTACTCCACGCTTTTCTAAAACTTTCTTACTTCAAATCCTTGCAATCTCTTGAGTACTATGGCTCTTAATATTTGAAAAATACTTCACCTTCCAGTCCCTTGCTAATTATATGTCGTTGCAATATAAAAAAGGAGAAAGATTGACTCATTATAAGTCGGTAATAAAAAAGGAAAAAAAAATAATTTTGCTATTTTATAATGTACTGCAATAAATTTCAAGAACTACTCTTTAAACTGTCCTTGTACAGCCAATATTTTTAGATTGTTTGCTTATGAATTTATTGTAGAGCTACCCTTCCTAAACGTCGGAACGTTTTTTGGTGCTTGGGTTTCATATACTTAATGTTTTGTTTCGTGTTTAGTCCTATTCCTGTAACACAACAATTCAACCACAAAAATGTTAATTGACTGTTTTCTGCTTTTTCTCCCTTTCCTGTTTGTGTCACCACCTCACCTCGCTCGAATTGGTGTCTTCCCCCTATCCGAACCATGTTATACTGCTACCAAACCTACCCACATTGTGCACGTGTCGAACAATACTACCCTTCTACTTAAAAAAACCATCCAAATTAATATCTACCATACAACCAACAACAAAACAACCGCCAGTCTTTCACTGAGACAATGAACAATTTCAATACCAATACGATAGTAGTAACTAACGATAATATTCTGCAGCCGGCGAAAAAGGAGGAAGCCAAAGGGTAAGTTCGATGTTCCGGTTAGCATTTTCTTTCCTAATCATAATTCCATTCCATCAGACGAACGTCCAAATCCACCAGCGGCGGAGGTTCTGCCGGCAGCGCCTTTGTTGGTGGTGGTGGCTCCAAGGTTTCGTCCCGTCTGCATCAGCACGGTACTACGCCACCGCCTGCTTCTGCACCGGTGGTACCGAAGGCCGAAACCAAAGAGGCCGGCTGTCAGACGTTGAGCACTGGCGATATTGTTATCACGAAAATTTTCTTCAAAGAGGAACTGGACAAAAAGCCGGAAAAGATGCTCACTTCAACAACGAAACGGAACGGTGAAACTGTGCAGCAGCAGCAGCAACACACCCAGGTACCGGCTTGAGAGTGGACCAATGGACGTTCGCGACCGGTGATAAGAACCGCAGCTGGCGTTTTCGTCGTCCATCAGTCCTACAAACGTTGTGAATAGGTTTGTTTTTCTTTTGTTTGTTTTTGGGCAGGTTTATTTTCAGTGTGGATATCAGATATCTACTGGGTAACGAGCACGCGAAACAAACGTGTTTTGAGAGAGCGAGAAGACGCGAAAGAATGTAGTACGAACGATGTAATAATTTATGAGTTGAATACGTATATATTTTTTTAATAACATCCGTATTTATAAAAAAAACACATAGGTAACACCTGAAAGATTAGGTGGAAAGATATAAATTGTACAGTAACTATGAGAATTTGTAGATTTGAGACACGGTTAATGAACCATTAACAATATTATTTTTGATAGATATTTAAACAAAAGGAAAATTATAGGCATAGCTATACTCTTCCATGAACCACTCAATTTCGAGGATCATTTTTTTTTTGTGCGGAGCAGCAGAGATAGGATAGTAAACCATTTTTACTCCTACGATAGTTAACAACGGAAAAGTATAAAGTGAAATGTTAGATGAAATTTGCTTCTATTATACACTTATTAGATTGATACTAACTTTAATGACCTATTTGATGAACTTTGTGATTCATTTTCATAGAACAGAACAGAAGCGAAAACTATATAACGAAAAAGCTAATAAAAATTGCAAAACATTCTAACAATATATTTAAATTTCGATGCAAAAAAACGAAAAACAATAAAGCAAAAAAACACATCACCATTGAATTACATTTGCATTCCGAAACAAACGATGATAGAGCTCGCCACATGCAGTGTCATAGCAAATGCGAATAACAATTTGGAGAGCTGATCCAACATATAGTTATTTTAAATCGAATACGATATTGCAAAAGGAATTGTTTGGAAGTGTTTCTTTTGTCGGCTATCAACTTCAAAATTCGTTGCGATATTTCTATTGGCAGTTGCGGTTTCTGTGATGAACAACGGAACTGAAAGATGATATTGAAATACAGTAAAGATCTAATCTGCTGTTCAAAAAAACGGCAAAAAACAGGGAGTGTTGTTATACGCAGCCGACCTCAGCTCAATTTCCAAAAATAATAAGATTAGACATGTTTGTAACCCGAAAATATGATCTAATTGCCGAAAGACCTGTTAATAAAACAGCCTTTCTTTATAAGAGAAAGGCAAACATACACTTCCATGTTGATAACTCACTTTGCAATCCAAATATACAGATCAATTACACGAAGTAGGGGTTTCTATGATAGCAATAAATAAATTCATATATTATCAAGCGGTCGACAAGTTCTGCTGGATTGTTTATAGACAGAAGCGAGGGCATTTGCTCAAATCAAAACCTAGCCTAGATTTTGCAGACGAAAATAAAACCAGATGAACTTGGAAACAGAAATAAAACAATCCTATATCAAACTGCAAACAAGGTTGTCAATAAACTGCTACCTAATAGACTATTTCAAAGCTAAGCCTCTAGAACAAAAACAAGGTTACCTTGTATATATATAGGACAAGGCTTAATTTGCTGTTGTAAACAAACTACAAAAGGCGTCGCGGAAAGGTACATTTATCACAGATGAGTCTGGGGATATGTACTGCTATTTGTAGCCTGATCATCGTGATATTTTTATGCTTTGCACGTAGTTTAAGATATTTCAGTTGTCCCAACGAACTTATTGTGCATCCGTTGTTACATGTTGTGCATATTCTGGTAAGTTTTGCTTTGTTTGTCTATTTATTTTGTTACTATAGGTTTGGAATTTTAATGTTAATACATCTCATACTTATAAATACTATTACAGTATTATCGTAGTAACGTCATCAGCGATATTAAAATAGCGCCAGAAGCTGGAGTTTACTTACACGTATGGTAATGAGCCTATATTGGTCCTATTACAGAGGGTATACCACATCGATATGTACCTATAAATTGTTATTAATATCTTTGCTTCGCGTCTAATAACTAGTGTACTAACAAAAATGTGAAATACTTATCTTTGAAAACAACGAACTTTCGAAGCGAGTACCATAATTTTCACCCTATCATAGCCAAAGTATGGAGCAAAGATGACAGACGAACGAATTCAAAAGGATGATAATAGGCATACGGCAGATATAGGCTCATTACCCATTACCATTTGATTGCTATGAGTATCATTAACCCAAAAGATTATTATTCTGTACTAACTACTAACCACTACTTCACAAATAATAACACACTCCTACATTTCAGTGCCTTTGATCATAAGTTTAAATGTTTTTTTTTTGTTGAAGGTGTTGCGTTTTCTTGTTATTTTTTCAACTTTGTAGACAAACTTGTTCTTCCTATTTTCTATGATAAAATACGTAGAAACTAACATGATAAGTAAATGTGATTCCAGTAATTGCTTTTCTTGTGGCCGAAGAAAGGCAATCGAATAAATTTTGTAACATAAAAACCGTTGTCTTCTCTTGTAGATGGTAAATCACAGCACACTTCATTTTGGAATGATGAACGATAGTTTTCTTGTAGTCTTTGTTTAATTTACTTTCTTTGTTCATAGTGTTTGAAATAACTTAAATAACTGCAAACAAATCTAACTAGTTTATGAGTAGAAATGGATAAAATACTGGGAATATATCGGAGATTATTACATTTTTTTCTAATCTTGTCTTACTGAAGCCGTAGAGCTGGGTTCTCGGAAGAGCTCTCAGTCAGCATCCCTCACTACAATTGCAGACGAGACGGGAAATGTCACCCATTAAAACACTGTTTAAGGCCAATTCCAGCGGGCCGTGATTCTGATTCTGGAATTGAGCATTACTGAGCAGATGTGCGGACACAGGGACTTTACGATCGCGTGGGAATGAGCGATTTTTGTGCGCGCTTAAGACCGCTTTAATCAGATTATAAGTACTATAGCGTTCGCTAAATCATTGGGTCCTTTTTGTGTTTGCGAAATCTTGGACGTAGTTGTGCGTGAATGATCGCGTTTACACATTCGTCTTTGTGTATCATCGCGAAGGGCTCGGGCGTTTGTAAGTTAACGTGTTCGATCGCGTGAACGTTGGCATGACGCGTGAGCTAGCGTGCATGTAACTTCGCGTGTATAAATTCGATTTAATAACCGTGTGTCCGTTCGCATATTCGCGTGTGTTGTTGAATGATCGCACGGACCGTAAATCTGATGCTTAAATTTCAGTGTACGGTTCACATGCTACAGGAGAGTTCCTACGGTTCCCGTTCAAGTGTTGTCTAGTGGATATGAGTTACATTTTTATTGGTTCAACTTGTGGCATTAGTTTAAGCTGCTAGGACCGAGGGTCCCGGATGTGACCGATTCGTTATCGCATGAACTGTGGGGGTAATGCTTGAGCGCGCGTTTGTAAATTTGTAAGTATTAACATGATCACTTAATTACGGGGGTGTTTTAATGTTAGCGAGATCGCGGGCATAAGTATGTGTGGATGATTGCAATGGCATATTCCCGTTCGTGACAAGGTTTGTGTTATCGCAAAGGTCATGAGCGTTTGTACGTTTGAAAAAAGACTCAATCCCGTCAATCTATGAGGATGGATATCGGAGATAATTATATTTGAACATTTATCGTTTTTATAGATTGGGATGGTTATCCTCGGACTAGTAAGGAATCTAATAATTGGAATCTGGTTTCACGATATTCAGTGCAAGACCCAACAACATGTTATATGTCGTGGTAATCCTCTACGCGGTGATTATCTTCTGCGAATCCATTACGGCGGAGATCGCATTGAATGAATAATGATTTTATATGGTCTGTGTTAGGTCAGACCGGACTAAGTGACAAAATATTGATTTCATCCTTTACGTTATAATTGGAATTTTTTTTTTGCTATAATTCTTGCTTACGTTTACATACTTTAAATCTGGCAAAAGTCGAATGTAGCTGAAGAAATTCTTTATCCAGTGTTATCATTATCTCATTTTTTGATGTTTTGCGACTTAGTCCGGTCTGACTTAACACCGACCATATGAGCCTAAACATCACACAAAGAAAGTCCCGTTTTGGAGGCCGTACACTAATTACGTAAGACTTTTTAGAGCCTTTTGAAATATTTTGATGAATTCTCCCTCCCATTACCTAAGATCTTACTATATATATAGTTGCCTTGTACGCAGCGCACCTGGGTTCGAGTCCCGACCCCGCACATAGGGTTAGAAATTTTTCATAAGAGATTTTTCTAACCCGAAGAGGCGAATGACCTTAAGGTTAAAACCTCTATAATCGAAATAAAAAAAAAAAAAAAAAAAATCTTACTATAACCTTCATAATTAACAATAGGACAGCGAAAACGATAAGTGCAGTAGTTTACAAACCTTTCAATGAAATTCATGACCAAAATTAACTCCAGAATAACACATTCAAAAACCCCGATTTGGTCTTCATAAACTACTTTGATCTACGCCACGTGAATATCGGGTAGTGCCACTGTGACGCTTATTGTACGCGCAACGCCGAAATGGCCGTTTAAGAATAATCGTGAAGTAAAATACAAACCACTCTCTGGAAATATCTGGTTTAGAAGATTTTTGGCAATTTTGAAATAAAGAATGTTCCTTCGGCGTGATACTGTACCTTGACGTGGTCCGGGGGCTTTTCCGCTAAAGCAGTATTACAGTGATTATTCTGGTTGCAGTTGAAAATCAAAATAGTAAACTTGCGCCTTTCGGTTTTTCTCCTATTTTCAGCTTGTGCAACTAAAGCGCAACTGGTGTAGATGACGCGCAAGTTGATTCTCTAACATGTACACAAGATGCGCATTAGTTGCCCACTCTGCAAATAGGGAAAAAAGCGAAAGGCGCAAGTTCAATATTTCGATTTTCACTGCAACCAGAATATATGACATAAAAACTGGCTACAACCACTTTCTCTTTAGTCAAGCTATATTGTGATCAAATTTAGTGCCCTGGGCTTGGCGATGGCCCCTGGTTTGGGACTCTTTTAAACTTGTGTCCCATATCAGGATTCCTGAAGATGACAAAAACCCATATGATCTATGGAAACCCTTCGCGATCATCCCCGCATACCGACATACGCCCGCGATCTTCTAGACATGATAACGCCTCGGTGATAAAGTGAACCGTTGAGCACTTATAAATTTACAAACTCGAGCTCAAATGTGAAACTACTAACGCCCGTATTCGCGCGATCATGAATCGATCACATCCGGAAGTCTCTACACTCGAGCATAGCAACATAGGTCCATGCATTCAGTTGGACCAATAAAAAAGTAACGCCCATACCCACTGGACAACACGCTCCATGGCGACATGACTAAGAACTCTAGAGATACGGGGGAACTTTCTTCAAGCATCCGAACCGCACACTGAAATTACGTATCATATTCACGGTCCGCGCGATCATTCAAGAACATACGCAAATATGCAAATGTCCACACGTTTTTAAAATCGAATTTATACACGCGAAGTCACATTCACGCTAGCACACGCGACAAACACGTTAACATACAAACGCTTCAGCCCTACGCGATCATCCACGCTCACCTACGCCCGTGAGTTTGCAAACCTGATAACACCCCGGTGACAAAGTGAACGTTTTTATACATTTACAAAAGCTCGTGTTCACGCGATCATGAATCGGTCGCTAGTAATATTCGTTCATTCCGTTTCAGACCTAAGAGTTTAAATAGGAGATTTGGCTCATTATAGAAGCGAGGTAAATGCGAAACTTATTCAGTTCCATTGACGTTGAGCTCAACGTGTTACGAGGTGAAAGATTCACAGATTGACATACTAGATGACTTGACACTACGATCGAATAATCTTTCAAACCCATCCATCTTACTTTCCAATTAGGTTTTGCACCAACGGACATAACCCCGCCCAATGAGCCGGATGAACTTCGTTTGAAAATTTGTCGGTGGTTTGTTTACATGGAAATTATGTAAGTTCTAATGTAACAAATGAGCACCCGTTGCACTCGTACTCACGTAACTGACGAAGTAAACAAATTACCGAGAATTAGGTTTTTTACTGACACAGTTAACCTCACTTTTCTTGACAGTTCACTTGTACTGTTTACATGGACTTAGAAAAAATTTGTGGACGACTAGATTCGCTCGAAGCAAATCGCAAAGAATTTTTCTAAGTCCATGTAAACAGTACAAGCGAACTGTCAAAAATGAAAACGCGAGTTCATTTGTGACGCCAGCGTAAAATATTCAATTGTCAAACATGAACTTTATTCATCATGAGTTCATTCGTGGTATCATGTAGAACTTAATGAAGTGTATGTCGTCCCAATGAACCAGCTCAATTATTACACAAACTAGCCACCTAACAACAGCGGGACTGACTTAACTATAGTTTGAAACGAAGGACGTTAGAGTAATAGTCTAAATTGACTAGTGCTAATGTTCATCAGATGGCTCGACAACTAGAAGACCGACTTATTTGTTTGAGCTAGAAGGAAGAAATCTCTCGGGTAAAATCCACAGCACGTTGCCTAACAAAACGAAGGGAGTTACACATTTAACAACTTGTAAGGTGCATTGGGATTTAAGTCGCTGAACAGAATATTGTACAACAAAGTGTCAAATTGTTGTAACAGCTTCAAAACCACCCACAATGAAAAAGTTCCTCGCGTTTACGTTTACGTTCATGTTACAAATGAGAAAAAGTTTACTTTATTCCTGACAGTATCGTTGTTTGATGCAATCTTATCTGGTCTCCTAGATGAGCACTAGAGAGATAAGAAAAAATGACCCCCGTCGGCCCACCCCTGAGTCAATTCCTGATCCAATCTCTCTGTTCCTTGAAAAGTTAGTGTTGGCGCCGTCTATGCGGTCACAGGGGGAACTAATATTTTCTAACGAAAACATGACTCGTTTATATTATAAAATTTCTCTAAAAATACTATCAGCTAAACGTGACCAAGTGTTTTGAAAATTTTGAATGAGAACCTCCCCTTAAGTATATCCTTGATAGTGAGACAGGATTCAGTGATAACTCCATCAATTTCAATGTCACGCGATGATACATAAACATGATACGCGTAGTGTTCGCAAGATGCTATCTCATTACCTTGTTTAGGGTGATTGATGCTAAGACGAAGCTTATCGTTGTTGATTTTCACTATCTCTTTAGCTGCAGAGAATCGTGAAGTCAAATTCCCTGCAATTTGAACAGTATTTGATGGCTCTTATTTCTGCCTCAAGCAATCTATCTAGGGTCCAGAAGACATATGAGAGTATAATTTAATTCTTGGGCTATCCTCTATCTTGTGTACCGTGCACAATTCTGGTAATATGCCGGGACACCTGACTGGCGTTTATGGTTTGCGGTTGTACTACCAAAACGTCAGAGGGTTAAGAACAAAAATACTTGGCTGCAGCTGACGGCGAATACAATATTAACGTTCTGAAAGAAAATTGGCTTGATGATCGTATTAACACCCTTATTCTTGTTTACGACGAATGCGAGATTCGTTCGAAAGTGGTTTGTATTCCCGTTTACGACAACAAAATCAAATGGGCTTATTATTCGTTCGAATCGTTTTCGAACGAATCTCGCACTCGTCGTAAACAAGAATAAGGGTGTAAATCTGTGCAGCTCTTCTGGGATGGTTACATGGTTTATCGTGCGGATCGATACGATAGCAGTAGCATTCACGGTCGCGTCGGGGGAGTTTTGAATTTGGTGTAGATAGTTCATCATACATCGAAGCTGTTTGGACGAAGATTACCACGTCGATGAAGTGCTACTTTATCTGTGCTGTTTACGTTCCTCCACAAAAACGTCCTGACTGCAATATTATGCAGCTCCATCTATAAGCATAGATTCTCTATAGAGATGCGATTGCAAACGATGCGATGATAGTACTTGGTGATTTGTGAAAACGCTTACCATAGCCCGTCATCCACGATAACTAATCCTGCCAGCCGTTTACCACTGGACGGATGGCTTTCCATGGATTGAATCATGTAAGCACGATCTCCAACCACCAATCTCGTTTTCTGAACCTCGTTCTGCCTGAGTGTTCTGTGAGTGAGGCTTCTAGTGTGATCGTTCCTTTGGATAACTATCATCCCGCTTTAGAAATAACAATTTCTACCAGTAGCACCATGCAATACGAAGAAGCTTTAGTTGCAGATCGTCGTAATTTTCGCAAAACTGATCCAGCTACATTTCGCCTCTCCCTACTGTTGATCGACTGGAGTGTACTACTTGATCATGTGGATGTAGATGCTGCCGTTGACCTTTACAACCGACTACTGCTTGACTATTAAAACATCCCTGCCCAAATGCCAACCTTCTAGGAAGCCTTCACGGTCTAACGCCATGCTTCGGAATCTAAATCGTACTCGTGTCAAAGCGCACACAAATCGATGATGTCCTTTTCTCAAGCGCTTCTTTGCAATAGCCAGTCATGAGTATCGAAGTTACAATAAACAGCTGTACAAAAGCTATGTAAACCGTATCCAATAAAACTTACGAAGAAATCCGAAAGGCTTCTGGTCTTTCGTTAACACGAAACGAAATGAAGCTGGCCTTCCATACATCGACGAAATAGCGACTGCGGCAAAATGCGCACTATTTGCCGATTATTTCTCGAGTGTTTTCACGACTGAAGTGCCATCTGTTATCGAGCTCGTAAATGCGGTTCGTGATGTCCCCGTTGACGCTGTGGACATGGATGTATTCACAAGTTTAGACCAGGACTAAGCGCTATATCCTTGCTGTTCTGAAAAAATTTTACGATATTTTAGCGATCCGACTGGCACACCTTTTCAATATGTCACTTCAGCAGTAAAAATTTCCTAATGAATGGAAGTGTGATGTTATATTTTTTTTATATCTTAAATACGTTTATTTAGGCCCAAATGCTGTAGCTTAACGAGGCCGATAATTCATTTTTTTTTATTACATGTCACATGTTAGTGGGGGAAGGGAAAGCCGTATTTAGGGGCGGCTTGCTCCCCTCTTATGTAAGTAAAGGAAAAAGGGTAGGAAGTGGGATACATATTGTGTAATTGACATCGTCGTTTGCTGATTGATCATTGTGGCGGATATGTACACTTTGTTGTAGTATTGTAGTGCCTGTAATCGCAGGGGCGAGGGGAGGGTCGATATTTCGGATAATTATTGGCACTCTATATCATCTGCATGTGAGGTATGTCATGATGTTCTGGATAGACGGTTATCAAGAAGGGTATGCACCGAAGACTCTTGAAGCAATGCCATATTGTAGATACAGGGATAGGTTGGTGAGATTCTACTGTGAATGAGAGAGGGGAAAATGTATTAAACTTGGACATCATTAGTTTTCAAAAAGATATAGATAAGACAAATATAGGGGTGGTCACGGCTTGCTAGGACGTCCCGGACTGGCACATAGGGTGATCTACCTCGGGCCCGAAGGGAATCTATTAGTTGGGACCTGGCAAAACATTACTCTGCACACAGCCAAACAACATGCTCGATGTCGTGATAGCCGTTCTCACAAACACAATGATTACTTTCAGCAAGCCCTATACGACGGAGATGCGCGTCAAACGAGTAATGGTTGGACATGATCCTTGACATCGTACGAATAAAGTCCCGGTTCACATCCAACCCCTTAAACCAAGCATTCGTTGATACCTTCGGGATAATGGAATGTAGCCACCGTCCCAGATGCCCATTGCTCCATGAGGTTTGCCAACTATCGAGCGTCCTCTGACGAGAGATACTGAAAAATTCGTTGAAGCAAATTGGTCTTTCGTAAGTGTCGCCTTCTAATGTGCCCACCTTGGCTAAAGAGTCCGCCTTCTCATTGCCCGCAATAGAACAATGTGACGGGACCCAAACCAAGGTAATCTGGTAAGATTTTTCAGATAAAGCACTCAGATATTCCCGTATTTTCCCCAGGAAGTACGGTGAGTGCTTTCCAGGCTTCCCCGCACGGATGGCCTCAATGGAGCTGAGACTATCCGAAACGATGAAGAAATGGTCTGAGGGCAAGGTGTCAATGATCCCGAGAGTATACTGAATGGCAGCTAATTCTGCGACGTAAATTGAAGCAGGATCATTGAGTTTGAATGAGGCAGCAAGATTTTCGTTGAAGATACCGAAGCCTGTGGACCCGTCGAGAATTGATCCGTCAGTGTAGAATATTTTGGCGCAGTCGATTTGATGGTATTTGTTATAGAAAATATTTGGGACCACTCGTGGGCGAATATGATCCGGAATTCCACAAATCTCTTCCTTCATGGATGTATCGAAAAATACAGTTGGATCAGAAGTATCTAAGAGATGAGCACGGTTGACGTTATACGTAGATGAATTGATGTTCTGTGCCATGTAATCGAAGTACAAGGACATGAATCGGGTCTGAGAATTAAGCTCGACAAGCCTTTCGCAATTTGCAATCACCAATGGGTTCAGAATATCGCATCGAATGAGCAATCGATATGAGAGGTCCCAGAATCGATTTTTCAGCGGAAGAACGCCCGCCAGCACTTCGAGACTCATCGTATGGGTCGAGTGCATGCAACCCAAGGCAATACGCAAGCAACGATACTGGATTCGCTCCAGTTTGATGAAGTGTATGTTCGCAGCGGAGCGAAAGCAGAAACATCCGTACTCCAACACTGATAATATCGTTGTTTGGTACAACCTGATTAGGTCTCCTGGATGGGCACCCCACCATGTTCCAGTTATTGTACGGAAAAAGTTGATCCTTTGTTGGCACTTTTGTTTCAGATACCTAATGTGACATCCCCAGGTACCTTTAGAGTCGAACCATACCCCGAGATATTTGAATGTTGAAGCCTGAGCAATAGTTTGATCCATTAATTGAAGCTGTAGTTGCGCTGGTTCACGCTTTCTAGAAAATACGACTAGCTCAGTTTTCTCCGTGGAGAACTCGATACCCAGCTGGAGAGCCCAAGCAGACAAATTGTCCAAGGTATCTTGCAGTGGTCCTTGCAAGTCGACGGCTTTAGGACCTGTAATAGAGACCACACCGTCATCTGCAAGCTGCCTTAGCATGCAGGAATTGACAAGACATTCGTCAATGTCATTCACGTAAAAATTGTAGAGGCGAGGGCTTAGACATGAGCCCTGCACTGAAAAAAATCCAAACGTTAATTCTATTTGCTTCAAACCGCTTAAAATTCATATGAAGAAGAAATGCTATTGTTATCACGCGCCCACATATCTTCTATGTGTCAACTGTATAAACTATGTATGTATACACATAAGTTATATGTGCATATTGTTATAGAATGGGGTTTTATGTGCCTAATAGTTATGAAATGTGAATGTAAGATTAATATTTCTTGTAAATACACACATTAGGTTTATGTGCCAGCAAATAATGTCTATATGTCTCCGTTAATTGCAAAAATCTATGTGTAAAATCAATAGGCATAACGTTTACTTTTTTTTGAGTGTGGGGAAGGCCCATGTAGCTAAATCGTGATGTCAATAAATCGCCATGCGAGAAATGCATTTGTTTTTCGGACAACAGGTTTAGCAAAAAGTTATTTAAAATTGGCGAAAGACCATGCTGGTGCAACTTCTCATAAAGAATGTTGATCGAAACTGAATCCAATAATATCCAATAATATAATATCCAAGAATACTGATGCCATCTGCTCTTTGTTAGCATATGCCATTTGAATTTCTGTTGAGAGCAACGCAAGGCAATCGTTCGTCCCTTTGCCTTTGCGGAAGCCAAGTTGTGTATCTAACAGTAAGTCATTTGTTTTGACCCAATTATCGAGGCGAAACAAGATCATTTTTTCGAATAACTTCCGGATACAGGACAGCATTGCAATCGGACGATACGAATTGTGGTCGGAGGCTGGTTTTCCTGGTTTTTGGATGGCGATGACCCTCACCTGTCTCAAGAAACCTATTAAATAAATTCAACAAGCGTCTTTTGGCAGAGTCTGGCAGATTCTTCAACAAGTTGAATTTGATTTTATCTGGCCCCGGGGCTTTATTGTTACATGATAAGAGAGCAAGTGAGAACTCCACCATCGTAAACGGTGTTTCGTTCGCGGTATTGTAAGGCGACGCGGCGCGGTAGATTTTCTGTGCCGGGGCGGAATCCGGACAAACCTTCTTGGCGAAATCGAATATCTAACGGTTTGAATATTCCACGTTCTCGTTAGTACTGTTTCGGTTTCGCATACGTCGGGCCGTGTCCCAAAGAGTGCTCATCGATGTTTCTATTGTTAACCCGTCGACAAACCGGCACCAGTAACTGCGTTTCTTAGCTTTCATTAAATTTTTCATTCGCTTTTCTAATATCGCGTACACTCGGTAACTAGCAACTAACCCGTCGTTCCGGAAGGTTTTATACGCGGCAGCTTTCTCCGCGTACACGTCTGAGCACTCTTTGTCCCACCACGGGTTGGGAGAACGTTTTTGGGTGTTCACGTCGGGTACTCGTTTCGTCTGAGTTTGAATCGCGGTATCGAGAATCGAGTTGGACAAAAACTTATATTCTTCCTCCGGGGGAAGTACCTGTGTTGAATCGATAGTTTTGGATATCTCAGCAGCGTAGCTCTTCCAATCAATGTTTCGTGTGAGGTCATAGGGAACATTGATTGGTGCCGATGGTCTTGAACCAGTGGTGATTGCAATTACAATTGGTAAGTGGTCACTACCGTGGGGATCAGATATTACCTTCTACTTGCAATCTAACCGTAGTAATGTCGAGCATAAAGATATGTCCAGTGCACTTGCTTGCGCAGGTGGTCTAGGAATCCGTGTCATTTCCCCTGTGTTCAGAATTGTCATATTGAAGTTGTCACAAAGGTCTTGAATTGTCGAAGATCGATTATCGTCGTATAGACAGCCCCACCCCGTACCGTGAGAGTTAAAGTCTCCAAGAAGCAGGCGGGACGAGGGAAGGTGTTCAATCACTTTGGAGAATCTTCGATATCCCATCATGGCCCTAGGAGGAATGTAAATAGAAGCAATGCAAAGATCTTTGCCTTTGATTGTTGTTTGACAAGCGACAACTTCAATGCCTGGCGTCGAAGTGAGGTTGATT
The DNA here is from genome assembly GCF_030247195.1 of Topomyia yanbarensis. Taxonomy (NCBI): domain Eukaryota; kingdom Metazoa; phylum Arthropoda; class Insecta; order Diptera; family Culicidae; genus Topomyia; species Topomyia yanbarensis. The sequence goes on from NC_080672.1 coordinate 387,279,261, forward strand.
CGATTGAAGGAGTAGCACTTTTTGATCCCTAAAAGTACCCCTCCATATGAGTCTTCTCGATCCAAGCGGATAATGTTAAAATCGTGGAAGTTGAGGTTTATATTAGAAGTTAGCCATGTTTCACATAGGGAAAATGCATCACAATGATTGTAATTTAGCAAGTGTTTTAATGAATCAATTTTGGGGATAATACTTCTGCAGTTCCACTGTAAAACAGTGATCAGATCCCTGATTCCGTCTATGGTGTTCCCCACATTTACCGCACCGTTGCTTGTTGCTACAGTAGGTGGCCGTGTGACCTAGCTGCTTGCAATTGGAACAATTTCATGACCCGCGGTACAAACAGGCGTACAGGTAGACGAGCTCCTCCCACTTCAACGTAGCTCGGAAGTGCAGATCCGGCGAAGGTTACGCGAAACGAGTCTGATGGACTTAGACCCGCATCACTTACCACACCGTCGATCTCCACATCACGAGAAGGGATGTAGACGCGATACTCCATCGTAAAGAGGCTATTGCTAACGATATCATGGGCCTGTTTCAAGTCAGTAACGACTACGCGCAGTTTATCTGACTGAACCTTTTTAATCTCGGTTACGGCCGAGTAACGTTTTGTCAGCTCCCGTGCAACAGTTATGCTGTTTAACGGTTTATTTTTGGGCCGAAAGTATACCACCCAAGGACCAGCGGATCCATCCTGGTAAACCTTGACTCGGGGGGCCTGTGAGACATTGGGGGAAAGTGGGGGAAGTGGATCGACCATAACATTATCTGTCTCAGTATCAGATATACGTTCTTCTTCCCCATAATATTCGTCTTCGGAGGATGATCCTTCTGTTTGTTCCATTTTGTTGCGGGAGCAACACGCTCGACCGCACTATTTAATTTAAATCAAAATAAAAAATCAAAAACAATAATAAAAAAATCGATAAGAAAAGTAAAAAACGAAACACTTCACCAGTTGGTTCCTGACGAGCTGGTAGGTGAATTGATCCTTCGTTTGTTTTATCCGTCACCCGCGTGACCTTCACACAGTAGAGAGCTGATATAGCTCGTCTAAAAAAAGCCGTCTTTCAGGCAAGAAAACTGTTTAGTAACGCACCTCACTGCACTACCTTCACCGGGGAGCACGTCGTTTGGCATAAGTTCGTTTGGCATAAGTTCATTTGGCATAATGTTCGTTTGGCATAACCGTAGGTGACACATACGGTCGTTTGGCATAATGTTCATTTGGCATAATGGTCATTTGGCATAATGGTCATTTGGCATAATGGTCGTTTGGCATAATGGTCATTTGGCATAATTTGAAATATACATTGAAATCTCTGTTATATTAGGCGTTGACGATGCCTAATGTGGCTACGCCACATCGCTTTAAGCGTGGTGCTGTCCGACATCGCTCCGCTCCGTCGGACTTAAACTAGCTGATAGCCCCTATGTTTAAGTAATCCGGCCAAACGAGTGGATCACAGAAAGGGTGGCCAGACTTACCGATTTATCGGTAGTCCTACCGATTTTGGTCTTCCCTACCGATTCACAGACGACCAAGGCAAAACTACCGATATTTTGTTATTCCTACCGAAAACTACCGATTTTTATTAATTTTGGACACATCCTACTCAACATTCATTTTTTGGGTTGGATTTGGTCTGAGATCTGTGTTGTCAGTTTTTTACAATAATAATAATAATTATTATTATTCCATTGTCAATACTACGAATTATTCTATGTCAATACTACGTTTTTGGGACAACAACCTGGCCTACCGATAACTAGCGATAAACTTTTAGTGACCCTACCGATATTAAGGAATTCTATCTGGCCACCCTGATCACAGATTTGCTTGCAAGGGGCTGCCGTTCCGACGGGGGTATACAGATTCAAAGAACTGCTCATGTTTGAAAGAAGGAGTCAACTCCTAAGTTTAAGTAATGCGGGCAAACAAGTGGATCACAGATTCGCTTGCAAGATGCTTAAGTTCCGACGGGGGTATACAGATTCAAAGAACTGCAATATATATATATATATATATATATATATATATATATATATATATATATATATATATATATATATATATATATATATATATATATATATATATATATATATATATATATATATATATATATATATATATATATATATATATATATATATATATATATATATATATATATATATATATATATATATATATATATATATATATATATATATATATATATATATATATATATATATATATATATATTGCAGTTCCTTGAATTTGCATACCATATAACTCTCGCAAGTAAACCAGTAATCCACTCGTTTGCCCGGTTTACCCAAACCTAGGAGTTGACTCCTTCTTTCAAACATGAGCAGTTCTTTGAATCTGTATACCCCCGTCGGAACGGCAGCCCCTTGCAAGCGAATCTGTGATCCACTCGTTTGCCCGGATTACTTAAACCTAGGAGTTGACTCCTTCTTTCAAACATGAGCAGTTCTTTGAATCTGTATACCCCCGTCGGAACGGCAGCCCTTTGCAAGCGAATCTGTGATCCACTCGTTTGCCTGGATTACTTAAACTTAGGAGTTGACTCCTTCTTTCAAACATGAGCAGTTCTTTGAATTTGTATACCCCCGTCGGAACGGCAGCCCCTTGCAAGCAAATCTGTTATCCGCTCGTTTGCCCGGATTACTTAAACATAGGTGCTATCAGCTAGGTTAAGTCCGACGGAGCGGAGCGATGTCGGACAGCACCACGCTTAAAGCGATGTGGCGTAGCCACATTAGGCATCGTCAACGCCTAATATAACAGAGATTTCAATGTATATTTCAAATTATGCCAAACGACCATTATGCCAAACGACCATTATGCCAAACGGCCATTATGCCAAATGACCATTATGCCAAATGAACATTATGCCAAACGACCGTATGTGTCACCTACGGTTATGCCAAATGAATATTATGCCAAATGAACTTATGCCAAATGAACTTATGCCAAACGAACTTATGCCAAACGACGTGCTCCCCTTCACCGATATCGCAGGTAATAATCATCACTCGCGGGACTGTTTATTAGTATTGCTTTACTGCAGCCTCTGCCACAGCAAGCACCTTCGTACTACCGAAAAAACTAAACCACACCGGAGAGAACAAAAAGCACTTGTTTCTCGGTACACGTTCGGTTACGAATGAGTGTGATGTTTCCAGTGTACAAAAAGGTAACAAATGCAACATCGAAAATTATCGTGGAATAACTACATTGCGAGTCAAGTCGAAGTTCTTCGAATCAACGAGGCGCTGTTCCCAGCTTGCCGACACTACATTAGCCACGGTTTTTTCTCCGGTAGATCGGTTGAGATGAACATGGTCTCTTTCACGTCTTTCTGCACAGAACAAAATTTAATGTCCAAACAACTGCAAGTGGACACGATCTACACAGATCTTAAGGCTGCGTTTGAAACTGTTAACCATGAGATACTGTTAACGAAGCTTGATGAACTTGGATGTACTGACCGATTCTGCCGTATCATACTTTGTTTACCGTGAAGTCGTTGTCCATATCGGTGACAATGTGTCTGAATCCTTTTCCAACCATTCTGGAGTTCCTCAAGGTAGTACGCTTGGTCCGCTACTGTTTTCACTGTTCGTGAATGATGTAGTTTTCATCTTAATGCGTGGAGGAAAACTGTTCTTCGCCGACGACTTGAAAATATTTCTAGTTATAAGAAAGAAGTTATAAGGAAAGATTGCTACAGTATCTTGTTGATACTTTTACAGTTGGTATAAAAGAAATATGATGGTTCTTAGTGCTTTGTCATCAGCTTTCATCGAACAAGGAACATGTTCACTTTCAACTACAACATTGCTGGAACTCAGCTGCAACGTTTTGACCATGTAAAAGATTTCTCCGCGATCATTGACAAAGCAAATCGTCTACTAGGTTCTTTCTATGTTCAAAATATCCAACGAATTCTGGGTTCCTTTGTTTCCAAGCGTTATATTAGGTTTGTTCCAGTACCAGGAGAAACTGGAAGTACTCCGGAGCATACAGGGAGAAAATCGTTCCTGTACTATCTTCTCTTTTTTCTTCTTCTGGTGGCAAACCGGAGTGAAAAGGAGCAAGAATTTTTTGCTCCGGAGCAACAAGGAGTAACTTCCATGTACTGGAACAAACCTATTGTTCACTGGTGCGCTCACAGTTGGCATTCGCGAACGTCGTCTGGTGCCCCTACCATGCAGCTTGGAGTCAAAGAGTTGAAGCTTTCCAGCGCAGATTCATACAATATGCGTTACATCAATTGTCTTGGAATGATCCGCTGAACTTGCCACCATACGAAAACAGTGGACTTAGGACTACACATCTCATAAGACCGTGGGCACGCCTCACAAGCTACCATCTTCGTATCTAAGCTTCTTCTGGTTCAAGATGTTCCCGATCTCCTATCACAAATTAACCAGCATTGTCTCACACTGACGCTCAAGCGGAGAAATACAAGATGATGTTGTTCCGTCGTCGTTGTCTCCGTGTACCGTTGGCGCTGGCTGCATGCAGTGCTACCAGCCCCACTAAGGTGGAGTTGCAGTTTACCTGAGTTCAGAGGTGCTACTAATGATGTTTTTATTTGAGGCGAAACTGAGTCAGTTCCTAACCCCAACTGCTGTCAAAATGTATGAACTGACAGCGGTTGGGGTTAGAACCGAGGGGGTGTCACTCCTGTCATCCGCTAAGGAGATATACAGACTTTGACAGTAGCCAACATATGTGGGCCTAGCCGCTTCTAGCCCCATGTCGCCCGTGCAATAGCATTAAGTTGTTTTGATTTTAACAAAGGGAGATGTTGGCTAGTACAAAATGGCTGCCTAGCAGGAGCCTGGTTAGAACCTGACTCAGTTTCAGGTTCAAGCGAAATCGCCATAAGTACCAACTACGATCCCCACAGCGGTATTACCTGTCAGCAGCGCGTTAAGAACAGTGTAGCTATCGCATTTTCCTTCCACGTGCCAAATATACCTAAGTAATGATAAGTTATTTCATCCATCCTTAAATGTAACTTATCTAAGAACCAAATACGACCAAGGGGTGTAGGCATGGACCTCAAGAATGGTACAATCAGAATGGCTTTTCGGGTAGTGGTGAAATAACGTAATGTATAATAATCAAATGACATAATTTATATTCTCTTTTTGGTCAAAAATTGTTTATTCCATATGTACACAAGTTGGCATTCCATTGCCTTCGTAAGAAAAGGGTGGCTGCTTTGACATCTTTATATTTGTTATCAATTCATATAAAATCAAGTAGAAACAAAGTTCATCAGTCAAGATATGCCCAATACATTTCTCTCCTAGGTCTAATAAAATGTGCACTTTTGGATGCAATATTAGTAGGAAAGTCCGTTGAAGCTTTAAGTTCAACAAAAAATAAGTAGTTCGAAAGCTAAAGAAAAAAATATCTTCATTCTTGCTAATTTGCTCTAACTAGCCACCGAAGTAGGAAACGTATGTGTATGAAATCGCGAATAAAGTCGTCGAAATGGCCTCCCTAAAAGTTTACCGTACCGCTACTACCATTACTACCAGTCGGTGTCGTAACTGTGAAGAATCTCAATATAGACATCTCTGGCGTGCTTGGTCCCTGGCTGCTCACAGAGTTCCTTCTGCTTCGAGGAGTCCTCGGTTGCTGTGCACCATCAATCGAACCGCAGCGTACGTTTCTTCTGCAAGGTGTACTAGGTTGCTGACTTGTGGAAGGATTTTCATCCGATGTCTTCAGCATCTGCAGACGAGGTGATAACAGCAGGCTTACGTCTTCAGAAACGGACGCTGATGGCTCGATCGATTTGGCTGCTTGCAAAAGTTTTTGCTTCCGGATTTTCGTTAGCCAGTCGACGTTTTCTTTCAGCTTCCGTTTATTGCTACAACTGCTGTTCACATTCACTAGATGAGGAGCATCACCGTCGATAACAAAGTTTGGTAAATTGCTTGTTGGCGAAGACATCCCGTTTGTTAGTTTGAATCCCGTAGAGTCTAATGATTTCAGATTCAAATCAGACATAGTGAGAGGTGACTTACAGTTCGATGATTTTTCGTCACTTTCCTCCAGGATTGTGTTGAGACTTCGAGAGGTCGACGAGGTAGATGCAATTTCAAGCGCAGCGAAGCCTGAGAATTTACTATTAGTGTTCGCAGGACTAAAAAGCCGTCTGCCTCGTGTTTCGATGTTCGGTCTCTTAATCTCGATATAGGAAGTGGATGGATCTTGTTGGTCAAAACCAGCCATTTCCATAAAGGACCGCTTACCAATTACTTTCTTCTCGACCGTATTTGGTGTTTTTTCGTTTTGTTCTACAATTCTTCTAATTGACCTTGGAGTGAACTCTAGTGATTTCAGTCTAATTTTTGTTGCTTCCTGACGATAATTATCGCAGTACTCCGCATCACCCTTGTACCGCTCTTTCTCATCCGCTTCGATTTGCTCTGGTCCGATTCTCCATATTTTGTGCCGCGCATCGTCACTGCAGGTTACAATTCGGATATCGTTGTACCTCTGCATCCACGCGACACTGGTTACCTCAACGGTGTGACCGTTCAACCGCACTAGCGGATTTGCACTGTCCACGTTCCAGATATAGCTCTTCTCATCGCTTGACCCGCTAATCAGGTACTGTCCATCCGGACTCAAATAAGACTTGATATAGAACGTTCCATTTTTAAAACCACTATAGCGCTGAATCGGCTGAGCTGCGTAACTTGAAATGTTGTAACAATAGATGTGATTATCCATACAATTCACGTACAACCGTTTTCGAGTGCTGTCAATCAACAAGTTAGTAAAACCTTTGAGGGTTGTTTTTCCGGCATATGGGAAACTATACTTTGGCAACGGGTCTCGGTTATGGCTAGAGTAGTGTCGCCTGACGTCCCACACCTTAATTATACCGTCTCCAGCCCCGCAAGATATCAGCGTGTTATCGTCCTGAAATGCCAGACCTAGTCAAAGAAATAATTACTAACGATTGTAAATATAAATGTTTTTTTTTTTACGAAGTGCAATAACTAGACCTTTGTTTAATAGTAACAAATCTGACTTACCCGTGATACTGCTACTGCACCCATTAGGTGGTATCTTTGGTGTTGCTCTTGTTCGCTTACGATAGGCCGACGGCGTCCCAGGACCCCCAGCATGGCCACTAAAAATGCAACTGTCCGCTCTTGGAGCCAAATTCGACCCGAGCTGAGCTCGAATGTCCCACAAAACAATCACACCATCTCGCCCTCCGGTGGCAAATACCGCCGGATCAGTTTGTCGAAAAGATGCCGTTTTCACCGAGCGGGAGTGGCCATTGAAAACCTGACTGCTCACCAGTTTGGATTCGGTTAAAGCCCACAACCGTGCCGTGTGATCCCCCGAGGCGGAAACAAGTTTCATATCCCCAGGCATCCATTCAACATCGAACACCGCATTCAGATGGCACTGCTCGCCTTCCAGCGCTCTTTCCCCTCCTGGTTCTAAATTCGGCAGAGACGTATCCTGAATAGCGACTTTACCATCTTCATTGGCGATTGCCAAAATATGTTCGTTCCCTTCACATTTCGAAAATTTTGCTGCCAAAATCGGAGGAGCCGGATTGAAATCTGCCGTCAGTTCCGAAGGACTGATACCCTTCCAGCTATCCTGCTCGTGTACTGTCAATCGCGTTAGTGCTGAATCGTACGCTGCCGAGAAACCTGCAACGGAGATCATTCGAATCAAGAATAATCCTGTTACTTACGGGACGAAGCTAAAACTTACGGTTCCCATGTTGTCTTTCGATGAGATTGATAACCGTGTTCATTTTGGATTAACACGCAGGTTGAAGCATATTCCATGAAAATAGCTAGGCTAGGTTGGTTTACGCGGCCTTTGGCGCAATTTATTATCTTCTGATGCCAGTGATGGGCTAATAATGAGCGAAGCTGATGACCAAAACAAAGAAGCAACCAACGGAAAAATGCAGCGGGAACGAAGTCGATGACGACAGTCCTGATTGTCAAAATATTGTGGCACTCTTATTCGAAATATCTCAAAATGTGAGTGACGCGGCACTCAATTTCGAACATAGTGCACGCACGGTTAAATAAAACAACCTGCAGAATAAGTTCTTTTAACTTACTTTTGAGTTGTGCGTCGCTTTCGCACTTATTAGTGTTGTCAAAAACAAAACGAGAGATTCGACTCAGTCGAGGTCTTCCGTGGAGGAAGGTACTTTTGAGTTGTTTGGGGTATACTCAAAATTAGGTAAATTCAACTTAAATTTGAATATAAAAAACCTATCAATGAGTTGTAATTTTTGCCGTGGTTAAATGGAAACTACCTTCAACACGGTTTACCTAATTTTAAGTTCCCTCACGATACCACGAGTTTGAGTCAAAGGAACTCAATTTTAGGTAGTTTTTCGTTTCTGTGCGCGTAATAAAAACATGAGTTTTCTTATGTGGTTTTTGTTTGAGGCGAAACTGAGACAGTTCCTAACCCCAACTGCTGTCAAAATATATGAACTGACAGCGGTTGGAGTTAGAACCTGACTCAGTTTCAGGTTCAAGCGAAATCGCCATTAGTTATGAGTTAGAAAGGTTAGAAATGAAAATGTTAACATTTGAAAAATTACGCTTTTTATGTAATCGACAAATCTCGACATCTATTATCTATTTTCATCAAGTATATGTAGGCTGTATAGAATAGTATTACAATATTCAATTATATACTTTACATTATTTCTACGGTTAATTATTTACGGCTACGAGGACTCGCCTTCCAGACTTTTTTCTGACAGAGAGACAAATTACGGTCAAATTGATCAATTGATTTTTTAAAAAAATCTTCGCTTTCATCCTAGCTAGTTCTATTTCGTAGGAGACAAAAACACAGCGACCAGTACTTAGATCTATTGTGGCAATCCCAACTAATTTCTGTTCCAAGAATTATATTAAAAGAAAATTAAATTGTTTTTTGATGGATATCCTTCATTTTCGCTGGGCTTTTCATTTGATTGAAATTTTAGCAATAGAATTCTTCCTCTATAGAAGGGTTTTTCCTTCGATATTCCAAATTTTCGCATAGCTTCGCGGAGTTGTCGAAGGCCGAGTTTTACGTGACAAAAGTTTTCCATAGGAGTCAAGGTCTACTGCTGATTCGTCTGGCTTCGATAAAAATTCGCAGGAGATGGTCAGATGCGGCCGGTAGTCCTCTGGATGCGAGCTTCATTTTGATGCAGGTTGGCGTCATTGCTTCTACGCAAACAGATGGATATTGGTCTTTCATAGATGCCAGATATAGGTGTATAATATTCATTATTTTAATTCGCTAAATCTGGTCTCTACGAAGCGACCGTCGCCATTAGTCGATTGTGATGTGTGGGGTCCAATTCAACCGTGTTCAATTGTTGAGATGTGGTTAGCAATGTGTTTATATTATTTTCGCCGACGGTAGGTATCCTTTCAATGCTATAAGATTTAATTGTCTCTCGCTTATGAAAATTAGAAATGCTGAAGTAATATTTTTATTTGGAGGTCCAGAAAATTGAATGCGTGCTGCGGCCAATAGATCTTTGTCCGAAGCTAATTTGGGGATTTGGTCGTTAATGTTGAAATTCTGATTGGTGTTGTTATTTTTTATTATTCTGACTATTCATGTAATTCCTGTTACTGTTGTTTGCATTGGTGTTACTGTTGTTGTTATTGATGTTCTTATTACTGCTTTTGTTGTTAATGTAGTTTTTCATGTTGTTACAGTTGCTGATATTTTTGTTGTTAATTACATACGGGCGTTATTGAAAGAAAGCGGTATCTCGAGAAAACAAAAAACAACAGAGTCGTCGTTTTATGTTTTATATCACAATATGACAACACTTACAAGCAGCCCTTTAGTACTTTTGGTTTCCAAGCCGAACGTTGTTGATGCAACTTTCATCCAATCACGAGCTGCTTCAGGATTGGTTTAATAACGGGGGACAGAGCTGGCGGATCCTATCCTAGGTAACCATGAATGTAAACTGCCATCACGTAAGATCCCTATAAGCTTTGCATGGGCTCCCTCCTATACTTCCCCTCACAAAACCCCTATGCTCGTTTGGCTGCACTTTTTGACAGTTCGCTAGACTGCAATTTTTAACACTTCGCTAGTTTGTGTATAGAGTGTCTGTAGTGTTTAGTGATAAGAAATACTTTCCTTGATTTATAACATCTCGCGCTATTTTTACCTGTATAATGTGTTATCACACGGTAGTTTTCAAGCCAATAAATATATCGTTGAGAAGAGGTAGCGAATTCTGTCCAAATACTGTTGCAATGAATAGTGATCCGGCCTATTACGCAGATAAGATTAGCTTTTCTAGGCAATACTCCCACGATCGGCTGTGTGGAGTTCAAATTGCTTTTGTTTAGCGAACATAGTATACTCTCGATAGCCGGCTGCACATAGTTTAAAAAGAACCACACATAAGTTATATGTACATATTGTTATTGAATGGGGTTTTATGTGCCTAATAGTTATGAAATGTGAATGTAAGATTAATATTTCTTGTAAATACACACATTAGGTTTATGTGCCAGCAAATAGTATCTATGCGCCTCCGTTAATTGCAAAAATCTATGTGTAAAATCAATAGGCATAACGTTTACTTTTTTTTAGTGCAGACTAAAGCTTTATAAGTGCGTTACTAATGTAAAATAAATGCTTTCTTTGACAGCTCTTACATCAGTCGCTTAATCGCCCTTTTCCACTTTATAAAAGCATTGGTGTCGCATTTACGGCAATGAAGCATTTTATCGTATTCTACGAACGACTCATTTAAGACTGTTAACTTTACATCATTTGTAGCGTCGTGGTTACTTGGGTACCCGAATAGAAATGTACAGTAACAAAACCATGATTTTTACTGTGACAGTACAGTAATTTTACAACAATTTACAGTAAGTTTTAGTGTTATGCTACAATATAAAAACTAAACTTTAACGTTTTTACAGTAAATTTCAATGTAAAATAGACTTTTACAGTGAAAAAGGGGGGTGGTTATGTATCTTAACATTAAAAAAAAATCAATTTTTCTCCATACATTTTTTCTCGAAAACAGTAAAATTTAATGTGAATGCACTGTATCAGTTTTTTGCCGAACAGTGAAATGTATTGTTACATGAAATTTTATTGTAAATCTACTGCGAGAACTTGGCATCGAACAATGTTGAAATAGTAATAACTATAATATTTATTGTTTTATGATTGTTTGTAGGGTAAATGCTATTGTAAAATTCTATCCGGGTAGGGTTGCACTTCCTAAATTAAAATATGCAGTACTTTTTACATAAATATGTATATACATATACATATACAAGGCAATCATATTGTCTACGATAGGATAGCGCTGTAATCAGCGATTTTGATGTCACCTTCGTGGTTTTTTTTATTTGAAGTATTTTAAACTTACCCCTTCAAAACATTTACGGCTAATTTCTTCACTAGACGAAAACTGGTTTTCGCTGCAAACCAGTTTTCGGCTAGCTACACGCCGAAATAAAACAACCTACAGAATAAGTTATTTCAACTTAAATTTAGGTACTTTTGAGTCGTGTGTCGCTTTCGCACTTATTAGTGTTGTCAAAAACAAAACGAGAGATTCGACTCAGTCGAGGTCTTCCGAGCAGTAAGGTACTTTTGAGTTGTTAGGGGTATACTCAAAATTAGGTAAATTCAATTTAAATTGAAGTAAATTAAACTCAAGGTTGAGTTATGATTTTTTCCGTAGTTAAATGGAAACTACCTTCAATTCGGTTTACCTAATTTTACCTTTCTGCACGATACCACGAGATTGAGTCAAAAGTACTCAATTTTAAGTAGTTTTTCGATGGCGTGTAGGTAGTAATTAGCCGTAAACCGGTTTTCAACGAAAACTGGTTTTCACCAAAGTGAAGAAATATGGCCGTTAATCTGCTTATTTTATTCCTCTTCAGGGTAGTCATTTTTGAGTTATTTTAAATAAGCGTGTAAGTTATCGAAAATTTGCAGCGTGGCGTCGCGTCATTTCGAAGAATCATTACTGTCACTCACGGAGATAACAAAAAATGAGTGCGTAGTAAATGTCAAAAAATTAGAATCTAATGAAAGGGGATAATAGCAAAGTACGTACTATACTATATCCAGCAGCACATCGTCGAAATGCCACCACCGGGGGCCAAAAACAAACATCCTCCGCCCGGCGTTCGCAAGCTGGACACTTATTCCACCCTTAATTGGCACCGGTTACAGAAACAGTACCTGAACGTAAGTTTCGTTAAATCGCTTATATTCGATCCGGCACAATTGCCACTGGTTTCGTGGTTCATACTAGTCGCCGAATTCTTGCTTAATGTGTTCGTCGTTCGCAATGTTGCCTATACTGAAATAGACTGGAAGGCTTATATGCAGGAATGCGAAGGTTTCCTAAACGGAACGACCAACTATGCGATGCTGAAAGGTAAGATTCGTAAGATTTGGTACAAGTGTGTTCTTGTTTAGACTTTGTTGAAACAGCTCCGTTCTAAAAATAGAACATTTTATTTCAGGTGACACCGGTCCACTGGTATATCCGGCTGGATTCGTGTACATCTATAGCGCGTTGTACTTTATTACGTCACAAGGTCGGAACATCAGGTTAGCTCAGTACATATTCATTGCCATATATTTGGCGCAGATGGCGTTGATTCTTCGGTTGTACAGCAAAAGTCGTAAAATCCCGCCGTATGTTCTGATCATAACAACCTTCACATCCTACCGTATCCACTCGATCTACGTTCTAAGGCTATTCAACGATCCAATAGCGATTCTCTTTCTGTACTTGGCACTGAATGCTTTCATCGATGGCAGGTGGACAACGGGAAGCATCTTTCTGAGCTTGGGTGTATCAGTTAAAATGAATATTCTACTGTTTGCTCCGGCTATTCTGCTGCTGTTCGTCACTAATTTGGGATATCTTAAGGCTTTCGTACAGCTGGCTGTGTGCGGATTGATCCAACTAGTTTTGGGAGCACCTTTCCTGTTGTCTTATCCACGAGAATATCTTAAAGGAAGTTTTGATTTAGGTCGGGTTTTTGAACACAAATGGACTGTTAACTATCGGTTCCTGGACAGAGCGATTTTTGAAAACAAAATGTTTCATTTGGCGCTGCTTGCTACCCACGTGTTGCTGTTAATTTTATTCTTTTCGCCTTGTTTCAAGTATTTCCAGAATTACTGTCGTTTGAGGCATTTGGAGTTAATGCTTTCTCCGCAAATAGCGGCAAAAAATGAAGAGGTTGCACAAGAAAAGAGAAAAAAGAAGGAGAAACCCAGTAAAGCCAAGCCTAATAAAGAAGAACAACTTACAAAAGAGCAAGAAAAATTCCTGAAATCTTTTGAGAAAGGAATTAAATCGATGGGTTCTGACAAAACACCAGCGGTGGATAGTGTACCGGCTTCACTGGAATCGGAAATGCAGACACAACCCAACAAATTCTCAATTCATTTCGATAGAGCTACTCAACTGGCGCTGCTTCCTATTTTCCTGTCTAACTTTATCGGCATAGTGTGTGCTCGCAGTTTGCATTACCAGTTCTATGTGTGGTATTTCCATAGCCTGCCGTATCTAACCTGGTTCACAGAGTACAGCACTAGCCTGAAATTTCTTCTGCTACTCCTGTTGGAGTTTAGCTGGAACACGTACCCAAGCACCAACGTGAGTAGTATGATTCTTCACACGTGCCATATTGTTCTGCTGGTCGGGATAGGACGAAAAATGTTCCGCAAGATTCCGGATTTGGCTCAAATCAGCAAGGCGTCAGACTGAAGCAGGATAAAGAACCGCCGAAGGAACTTGAATGACGAAATCCACGAGCATTTCTTAAAAGTTTATTAGATTATAAGGTGAGCAAGATTTTTTTTACGTTTGAGTAAGACTTTTTCTCGTTTGACAGATTTTGTGTTTGATTTGTATGTGACAATAGAGCTGTATTTATTCAATTTGAGCGTATTTTCCGATAGCTTAAAAAGAACGATATCCTATCCTCTTCAAAATGAAAAAGCACCCAGATATGAAACTGCCTAAAAATGATCCTTTTTTTCCGATTTCGCTAGATCTTTAGTTCAGGTGAGTGCAAACTATGTTGATTTTTAACTGTAGAGCTCTGCGCAGCCGCGTCTCCACGGTTGCCGAAATAGCTCAGTTGGGAGAGCGTTAGACTGAAGATCTAAATGTCCCCGGTTCAATCCCGGGTTTCGGCATAAGTATTTTTTTTTTACTTTTTTCTACAGTATAAAAGCAAAAATAACTGGCTAATTTCAATCAATTCTAGTCACTAGGTGACGTGGCTGTGATTGTGAGTATATGGCTAGATGATATTTGAAACCATTTCGGCACAAGAGAGACGTCCGTTTATTTTAGTTTATTTACAATAGTTCATAGCTAAAATAACATTTTTATATGGTCTACGTCAACGCTATGCGGATCAGGAATTTCTACCAATCCAGCTTTGAAATCACTCAATATTGCCTTTCGTTTGCTATTCAACTCGTCGGCGATAGCTTTCATTGTTTCGGGACTTGCAGCATTTTTCTTACCTTTAATAATTTCACCGATTGATTTTCTCAACAATAGATCCAACCTATGAATGATAGATTGCTCCACTACTGGAATAGCAACCTTGCACGTAACAAAGATTTCACGGTGGTTCATCCGATCAATAGCCATCTTCTCGATTCTATCAAAGTCTAATAATGGGTTCCTTGTTGCAATGGAATTTTTCTCCCACCTATAAAATTGCGCGCATGGCTTTTCCAATCGGAAATTCATACGCATAACCACATCATCTGGGATAGGTGTCGATCTGGAAGCGTTTCTTGCCATCGCTTCTTCGAGTGGAATATCGAAATACGTTTGGAAGTATCCAGTTTGATATCTTCGTGCAATTTTGTATATGTCAAAGCGCATACTTCTATAATACATATTGTCATCGAGTACGAGTAAGTACATAGCAGAGCTCAGATTAACTGGAACATTTGTTCCGAATTTTTCAATTAATTTTTCATTGACTTGGTCGAGAGATATTTGATCTTTTTTGCGAACTGCATCCACGAGTAACTCAACGCATTCCATAAATTGCTTTCGCTGCATCTTGAAGAAATTTTCGCAGTCGAATGCGATTTTTAAAAAGTTATCAAAGCATACGTGAATCAAGGTTATCTGTGATCGCTTCTCATGCAAAAAATTCTGAAATTTTTGGCAGAATGTGGTTTTACCTGCTCCTGGAAGGCCTACCAGCACGTTAATGCATACTTCGCTCATATTCTACTGTTTGAATCTAACTTAAGCTAATTTTTTGGAACAAACTATTTTTAGTTTACTACTACTTGCGCCGTAGCGCCTTCTATCGTTTCCGAATTTCCAGTCGACAAAGTTACACCTTCCCTCGATTGTTGACTCTCCTGTTGCTGTTGCTGCAATTCCATCAGTTTTGCTTGCTGAGCTTCGAACTCAACCATTCTTCGCTCGTTGATTTTACCTTGGACACCAACGTAAACCTGCATCAACCGTTGGTTTACATTAGTAAATTTGCCGACACAGTTTTCCGTACAGCGAATCTCGTCCGGTGTAAGATCCCGACCGAAGAAATTATCGACGCAGGAAGTGAAACACAGCTCTGTCACTTTGTTGTATAATCCGAGGAAATCTTTTAGCTATTCAATGGTGAGAACAGTACATTTTATGAACAAAAACTATTCAACTTGTTATCAAAAAAGTGCAGCTTACATTTCTTAACTCGAAATCCATTATCTAGATTAATTCCCCTGCAGAAAAGGCTAAAATTTTATCACAAAACTCGCACCAACGGTTTGTTTACTCTGTCCAATAACATGTAATCACTTTGACAGTTCTAACACATGTTCGCACCAGGGTGGCCAAAATGATTTTATCGTTGTAGCAGTACGCAGCGTTGCTAGATACACTGATTTATTGGAATGCTAGAGCGTTTAAAAAACTTTAGAATCTGATCGCATGATTTTGCCTACAATGTGTTTCAAAAGGGAGATGAATTTTAATTTTCCTCGACCTCAACTTACTCGAAGAGTAAAGGCTACTGTGCACTTCGGGAATTTGATTACCGGATTTTGTTCCCCATGTATTTCAAATGGGAGATGGAGTTTCGATGTTCCATGTCGGAAAAAAATCTACACGGAAAAATCAACATTTCCGAAATGTAGCGCAAAACGTAATGGATTTTTTTAAAATTTCTCAAAGCCAAAAATCCGACTGGAAACAATTTAACATGAATTGTTTTTGACGGAAAAATTGTCGTTTTTATTGCGTTTGTAAAACTGTGCTCTTCTGAAATAGCTTGTATTTTTAGAAGCAAGAGAAGTTTTATTTTGACAGCTTGAAGATATTCCGGAGGAAAATGTTAAGGGATCAGAATCCAGCACAAAATACAGCCCCAAATCTCGTGATCTAATTCCTAAGGTGTGCAGTAGCCTTTAAACACAACCGCGGAAACAACAGATTTTGAAAAATCTCCACGCAAAGAATCCGGTCGGAAACAATTCGACATGAAGTTTCCCACGCGAAAATTGTTCTTTATGATTGAAAATCTGTGTTGTTCTGAAACAACTGGTATCTTTCAGAAGCAGTAGGGAGTGGTCCAGTCAACTGCAATCGTTTGATCGTCGCACTGTGCAGTGGCTAGAACAAAAAGTTGGACAAAATAGGAAGAATTGTTTTTTTAACCCTAGAACGTTGCACTGGGGTACAAATGTACCCCACGCCTACTTTGGAGCCGTGTACAGACGAGAATTCGGCATTTACCGAACTGGGACCCTAACCATAATTCAATTTAGAGCCCCTAGTAAGAGTAGGAAAAGGTGGTATAGCTAGTTTACTTATAGCCTTCGTGCAAGCAGATGTCAAAGTTGGCGTGGGGTACATTTCTACCCCAGTGTACGGTTGCCGTTAGCGTTTCGAAATGTGACTCGGGACAATATCAGTTTAAATACTGGTTGTTTTACTACGCTGTTACTTAGAATTATAAAATCGCTTTTAATCATTTTTTCAATTAATTTAATTTTATTTTGAAGTATAAAAAAATCGTTCTCTTTTTTGCTGATGTTTTATTGTTTATTTTTTATAGTATAATAATCGCTGGCAAGTATAATTTGCGCACAGTAGCTGCTGTAACAGTAAAGTTTCGTATTACTAATGTATTACTGGTGAGAATTTTTTTTTTGATTCAATTTCCACCCCATTTCCTGGTATTTTCCAAAAACCGATTTTTAAACTTTTATTCTTCCAATTCCGTAAGTTCATTTACACAGCTTTTTTCGCAATTAAAAAATGAAAAAAATGATGTATTATACATTTGCCTGCATTTTACTTGCGAAAATTACGACCAAACGCGTGGGGTACATTTGTACCCCAGTACAACGTTCTAGGGTGAAA